>NC_056725.1:1527662159-1527962159 GCF_019279795.1 Protopterus annectens | reverse complement strand
TTCTTTACATGTATAATTAACTATGATACTGAATCTGTTTCTTTACATGTATAATTAACTATGATACTGAATCTGTTTCATTACATGTATAATTAACTATGATACTGAATCTGTTTCGTTACATGTATAATTAACTATGATACTGAATCTGTTTCATTACATGTATAATTAACTATGATGCTGAATCTGTTTTGTTACATGTATAATTAACTATGATACTGAATTTTGCATTGTCATTATCTACATCAGAACTAGTTGAACATCTATCTGAAATTTGGACTGAAAGTTTATCTGATGGCTTATATAAACATGCTAAAATCTTGCTAAATAATGTACTTTTAGATTCCTGGGTATAGAACGATTATTTATTTTGCAAAGGCATAATTGACATTGAGTTAGTAAATGTCTAGATATTCACAGAGTGGGGTGAGTTGATTTAATATCTGGACTGAAGGACGCTTTATAATCCAAGCGATTCCTTAACACTAAATTACTCCAGGTAGATGGGAATATTTCTGTAAATGAAAAAGGTTTTTATTTTGGAAACATATTTGGCATATTTTTTTTAGAAATTATCTTCTATTCATTATTTCAGTATGCTTGCTTTACTTAATAAAAGAATGTTGAGGAAGATATTCATATAGTAAAGCACAAAATATTATTAAAAGTTCCAAATGTCTCTTTATCTATTACATGTTTCTCTGACCTTTTCTCTTCATATAAGTTATACTCCATTTAAAAGATTATCCCCCAGATTTACTATCCTTCTGTGCAGGACTAGCTTAATCCTGCACGGAGGCAGCCGTTTAGGAGCAGGACGGCAGCGCGCCATGCATATAAATGAAGGAACGCTGCCTGAGCTCCTAATGTTACATGGAGCATGTAAGAGTGCAGGGGGCATGTCTGAGAGCAGAGCTCTCAGAATATTCACACCTCTTCAATGAAGAACAGCAGACAAGTCCTTAAAGAATGAGTGAGACCACCCACAGGTGTACACATACCCCCAGCAATATCCCCCCACATGTACAAGAGCAATAGTTAAAACAAAAAATATAAAGATACTTTAACTTTTTTATGAAACAGATTAAATTTAACCATAGGTGCACGGGTTTGCCCATCGCTTAGCGGTGGTTAATGCAGCTTAAATGGCAGAAGTGGATAAAAAGCAATATATATGCAAATGAAGCAGTACAGCAATAGTGTAGTGGGCAGAGCATTTACTTTACAAGCAGTCATTCCCGGTTTGGGTCCCACTGCAGCACATACCATTTTCCATGTCAAATCCCTTTATGACCAATATTATTAGTTGCATAACCTACTAAATAACATATATTTGTGAAATGGAGTACTGCATTAAATGCAGATGTGAGGTGTCAGTGTCATAATGTTGCAAAGTCCACAGATGATCACATGTGCCCCATACAGTATATGTACACAGGAATCAGGGATACAAATAGAAGGTAAAATGTGTAATGAATGATAACTCCATACAGCTTTCAAATCCCCCACCTTCCCAAGAACCATTAGACATTACTGTCTAAACGAGTGCAATGGTAAGCATGAGTAAGCACTAGCAAGCAAGTGTAAGCACTATTAAGCTGTAGTAAGTGGAAGTAAGCATATTTAAGCACTAGTAAGCAGGTTTAAGCCTGTTTGCACGGGGGTAAGCAATGCACACACAGGTTAAGCAATACTGAAGTTAAAAACTCTGTAAACATATTTAACTGGAGGTTAGCATAGCTTACCCGCACGCAAACCTGCACATACCACTTACAAGTGCTTAAAAGTGCCTTAATCACTCTGTATCCAGCAGCCCTTGTTCTGCCCAGCAACAAAATGAACAGCCCTTGCAGGTCTTGAACCCAGGACCCTGTACACTATAGTCACAACATTTAACCACTATGCCAAGACCACTGTGATGACAGCTGTTGTCTTTCCAATATATCTTTCCAATATATCTGTCAATATACATTTTGATTCATATTGAAAAATTGCATTTACTTCCACAATTGTGTAGTACTTGTTATTAATATGACTGTTTCATCACATATGTAGTTTTATCATAATGTACACATATCAGATACATATGGTGAGATATATCTGGGAAGGTTTACACAACTGTGATGTTTACACATGACAGGAATATGGATATATACATATACATATGTTGATGTATGTCTACATGTACATACATATGCATATTCATACATATGTCTGTATACACATCTGTATAGTGCGTCATATATATCTCCATGTGTAGATCTCTTTATATATACATATATATATATATATATATATATATATATATATATATAGATATATAGATATATATAGATATATGTATATATAGCTATATATGTATGCACGTCCTATTTGTACAGATATGCCTATTTATGTAGATATGTAGAACTCTATAACTATATGTGCATACATATCTATTCTGATATACCAAGACAATAAGAATCACCACGAAACAACCAACCAAAAAATAAAAGCAGGACTGGCAAGAGACGAAAAAAAACGAATTTACTTCCAAATTACAAATAAACACAAAATGGTACACGTCGTATAAAACACAAATCCAAATCGCAAAGTCAATTCAGTAAACGCTTTCGTTTGGCATTTGCCAAACTTTTTCAAACTTCAAAGTAAATTAGTTTTTTTCGTCTCTTGCCAGTCCTGCTTTTATTTTTTTTTTATTCTGATATACCTATTACTGTCAATATATATGTAGATATCCATAAGTATATGTGCATATGTATCTATATCTGTATATGTGTAGACATATATTGCTGTGTATATGTATGTATTTCAGTGTTTATATATATATATATATATATATATATATATATATATATATATATCCATCTATGTATGTCGATATGTATATGTGTATATATCTTTACAGATATATGGATAATTATATATATATATATATATATATATATATATATATATATATATATATATATATACATATATGTTCACCATATGTCCAGAACATGGAGTGGAGTCCTACCTCAACCCTAATAGTCCCAATGTCTTAGTGCAAGGGGATGTCAGGTATGTATTGCAGGTATATATGTAGACTGTTGCTACTGTAATAGGGGTTGTCTTACAGACATGTGTATGGGAGGTCACATCTGCTTTTAACATGTGTGCCATTGGCTACTGACAGACATCCTAAGGACATTATAGTACAGTACCATTGCTAGCACAGTAATGATCCTGTGGACTACAACAGAGATATGGCCAATAAATGTGGACAGTCTGACACACTCTGGTCAGTCCAGAGGTATACACAGAACCCCTTAGTGCAAGACATGTGGACCAAGCCTGACAATGTGGATGTTAACAGCTATGTAGATGGGTATATCATGTAAATACTGGAATACATATGCCTCCATAGGATATGCATTCACACATTCCTGTCTGTCCTGACACATAATAACCACTAGTGCAGAGGTCACATGACCACATACTACCCACTAGTTAATGACATACATCTGTACAGCATCCCACTGCTTTGTCAGAAATACATGACAGTTATGGTGGCACGGCAGCAGTACATCTGGCAAATATCTGGACATAACATCACACTGGGTAAGTACACTAAGCTGCCAGGCATGTAACAAAGCACTGTGCAAGGTACAAGCAGACTGCCACAACACTGGCCTATATTTCTTATGAGGGAATACCCATGCACCTGCAAATATAGCTGGCTCTACAGGCATGTCACAGCACAGATTAACAGACACCTATGTGAAAGTGCATACCCACAGCCAATGTGAACACAGTCACTGCCACATATGGTAAACTAGCTTAATATTACAGTATATGTCTGATCAACACCATCCTCATATGTTCCACTCACATACTAATCCTACATATACTGGGCCACTACACAGTGTGGTCCGATATCTGTCTGTGGTATGGGACATGTGTGTGTTTGGCCCTACAAACATGTAAGCCAATAGGGTACCATACAATGGAGCAGCAAGTAACATCAGATAGAACAGGACCAAGAACAATGACATCTACCACAGTCTGTACACAAGCCAAGACAGATATTCGCACTACACACACTGTCGACAATCACAATAAATACACGGGCCTCAGTACTGTACACACAACCACAGAATGCCTAGATTATGTCCTCAAATATAACTCTTATTATACATAACATGTGTAGCAGTCTGATATCTCACTGGCTTGTTATCAGATATGATGTCAATAAATAATGGTGTACAGAACATATGCACCTCTTACTGCATGACATGTGTACAAAGGTTGACAGAGTTGTAGCTGGAGGTACAAACACAGGGCCAATATTGACATGTTGCTGTGATAACCTCATACATTTACTGTTGTAACAGGGTTTGTTGTGACATATGTCCTGTGAGGGATATGAAGTCAGTAACTGCCATGACTGTCATCATGTACTGACTGAAATCCTCAGACTATGATTCTGCAGTTCTCAGATAGGTGTACTATGAGTAACACAAGAAACAAAAGGCACCACACACTGACCAGTCTGCAGATGATACTACAGATGGGGGTTTCCTCAAAAACATAGCACTGTCATGACAGGTATTAAAACATGCAGACCAGCCATATCCACACACACCCTGTTAAACTGACATTACTTCAAATGCAGAATAGCAACACTTACATTCTGTAGTCATGTGAGGCACATCCCCCTCCTGCGTGTTGGCCTGTTTCCACAGTGTATGTTGTTAGAGGTAAATCCCAAATCCATCTGTGATGCTGTTTGCCAAACACCAGATCTAAGTCCTGCTCACAGTGAATGAAAAGGCCCAACATCAACATGATGTTCCTAGATATTGGAGTGTGTTTCCATGCAATTGGCTATGGGTATGTTACCATAGCTGTTCCACATGCAATCAGCTAGAAGAGGGCTGCAATTCATGCAGAGGCCATCAGCTGATCATGAGCATCACTTACAAAACACAAGCTGCTGCCTAAGCAAAGCAGGTATAGTTCTTCACATCCACCAGGGAAGGAGTGAGAGAAACAGAGACAAAGTAAGTCAGGGAGGGAGGGTTTCAAACTCCTGACTATGCATTGATATCACATGTCTATGCAGTTATTGCATGTGCCACATAGCTTACATGTTGAAGAGCTGTCCAAACGTATATGTGATGGTAAGTGACATCTGCAACAGTGATATGGTAGTGATACGGTAGGTGTAGTACACATGCCTGTCCACATGAATAGGTGTCAGCATCAACACAGCCACACTCTCTGAGGGACTCACACACATTGACACACTTGGCAGGGTCAGGAATACACTTCCTAACTAGTTTGCCACAATACAGTAATGTGCAGGTATCACATGCACCACAGGGGTTATCCGGAGGTTGTATGGGCAAAGGGAATGTGAAGGTGTCTGACATCAGACAGTATGCCAGTGGGAGTTGTAGTGAGTGTGATTGTGGTCGAAAGCATCATACACCACACACACACACACACACAGACACAGGGTGCCAGTACTGACATGCAGGCATGCATTGCTTCATGGGTGTGTAATGGTTGACTGTGCCAGAAAGATATACAAGGCTAGGTGAAGGGTATACCTTGGATTCAGGCCACATGACAATGGTCTGCAGTGTGGCTCAGGGGTGTAGTGTCAGGATTGGCCCACACAGGTGGGTATTGCATTTACCATCCAGTCACCTGCATAACTACTCTGTGTGGCCATTGCTGTGCAATGCTTGCCATGTATGTGTTCCTTAGTCCATGACATGGACGCTGTCTGGGATGTGCACATGTCCCACATGCATGTACAGTGACATGTGGAACTGTACCTGGGGTGTCTGGCCCATGTATTGTACACAGATTATCATCAGATGTGCCAGTCTTGGCCTCATGTGCCAGGAACTGGCAATGGATAGCAGATTGACCCTGCACCTACATTGATAGCATGATACAGGTATTCCCTGGTGTCAGTGGCATCTGTCCATACAGAGCATGTGTTTAAGGGATGGCATGTCCTTTGTGGGTAACATTTGATGGCATCACAGGTGTTGCAGGCATCCAGTGGGGAACATAGTGAAGGCACACTGTATGCATGTACATGCCTATTGTACTGATGGACAGGGTGCCATGCCCTCTGTAGTCCACTGCAATCACACCATGGTTACTATCTGTGGGCAATATGCGGGGTACTACCAAAATAGCGGCTGTTGCCTAGGCAAGTGTGTTTGTGCATGAGACATGGGTTGAGAGTGTTATCTGGGTAATACAAGGGTTGTTAACTTTGTTCACCAGGCTTTGATGTCACATGCAGGGGTATGGATTGCCATCCCAACCTCTCAGCTATTTCACATCTGTTATCCTTGTAAGGTGGACATTGTGACATATAATAGGGCCACCATCTAAGGAATTTGCAAAACCCACTCCATAATGAGTCCCGTTGTTACACACTCACAGCCACCTCCACATAGGATATGAATGACAAACACAGACACACAAACACACACACACACACACACACACTCTCACACACACACACACACACACACACACACACACACACACAAACACTTGCCATGTCTGAGATTAGAACTCCTACCCAACAAGTTTATTACACTACAGCATTAGGCAGTTATAGGATGCGCCATGTAGAGTACTGAAGTACTCCTTTCCCAAAGGTGTATTTCACAGTGAATGACATTAGCAGGCTTTCCAAAGAAGGTCAATGGAGGTTGTAGTGACTGTGAATGGCCTCAAAAGCATTGCACCCTACACAAAGAAACACACACACAAACATCCACACTTGCCATGTGTGGGAATAGAACCACTACCAAAGTACTATATGACACTACAGCATTACACTGTTATAGGATGCACCATGGAGACTACTGGGCTACTCCTTTCCCAAAGGTGTATTTCAAAGTGAATGACATCAACAGCCTTGCCAAATAGGGCATTTGAATTGTAGTGAGTGTGACTAGCCTAAAAAGCATTGCTCTCTAAACAGACAGAGACACAAACACAGTTACCATGTCCGGGATTAGAACTTCTACCTAACTAGTTCATCACACTACAGCATTACACAGTTATAGGAAGGTGTATTTCAAAGTGAATGACATCAACAGCCTCGCCAAATAGGGCATTTGAATTGTAGTGAGTGTGACTAGCCTAAAAAGCATTGCTCCCTACACAGACAGAGACACAAACACAGTTGCCATGTATGGGATTAGGGCTTCTACCTAACTAGTTCATCACACTACAGCATTACACAGTTATAGGATGCGCCACAGAGATTATTGGGACACTCCTTTCCCAAAAGTGTATTTCAAAGTGAATGACATCAGCAGCCTTGCCAACGTAGGGCATTTGAATTGTAGTGAGTGTGACTAGCCTAAAAAGCATTGCTTCCTACACAGACACACACACAGTTGCCAGGTTTGGGAATAGAACTCCTACTTAACTAGTTTATGACACTACAGCACTATGCAGTTATAGGATGCACCACAGAGATTACTGGGCTATTCTTTTCCCAAAGGTGTATTTCAAAATGAATGACATCAGCAGTCTTGCCAAAGTAGGGCATTTGAATTGTAGTGAGTGTGAATAGCCTAAAAAGCATTGCTCCCTAAACAGACACACACACACACACACACACACACACACACACACACACACACACACAGTTACAATGTCTGGGATTAGAACTCCTACCTAACAAATTTATCACACTACAGCATTACGCAGTTATAGGATTTGTCACAGAGATTACTAGGCTACTCCTTTCCCAAAGGTGTATTAAAAAGTGAATGACATCAGCAGGCTTGTCATAGTATGGCTATGGGGAGGGCAGTGTGTGTGCATGGGCCATAACCCATTCATCTAGAGGTAGACACACCACACTCAGGCACACGCAGGTTTATATTCCGCAGGTATGTGTATACAACTGCTAAATGACTACTGCCTTGTACAGTCATGTTGCACAGTTGGCACTTGCACCACCGAGTTTGTAATGCTGAGAGATACCAGTGGCTAATTTCTAAAGTGAATGACATTTACACATCATGTGGTTGCAGTCATTTGGCTGTTTGCTGGGTGGGACAGGTCTCATGATGGAAGGCTCTTTGTCACTGTCACTCTCTTTCACACATCTATATATGTGTACTTTTGGCATAGTATAGTGTGTTGTCCTTGGATGTATGTCTGTATTCCTATCCAATGTGTGTGCAAAGCATGACTGGTACATACTGAGGAGTGTATGCACTAACATCTGCAGCTGTCAGATATGTATGGTCCACTGTTGTTGGCAGACATGGGCTTCATTTGTTTAAGTGTCTGAGCATGCCCAGTATGACCTTTCAGTATGTTGTTGTCTGACATTGCCTTCATTTCTCCAAGTGTGTGAGCATGCCCAGTATGCCCTTCTGTATTGAATGTGTGGATCCATTCCAGGTAGTTTGTACTCCAGTGCAGATCTTTGTGTTCTACACCTACAGGTAGCAAACTGTTTCTGCAGGATATCTGTAGATCAGTTGGTAATATGGGGTCAAACCGTGCAAGGGATAGTGTGTACTGTAGGTGATTGTGTCTGTGCTGCTTCTGCTACATGGTACTGGTGTTAGCAGAGATATTCAGACATGTGTACTGTTATACACTGTGATGTTTTATGTCCTCAAGCACTGTCAGGTGGACATTTTTGCTCACAGTGATGTCCTGGGGAATACAGGGTGAATGCAGCTGTGTCCAGTACTGTGGTCAAACTCCTACATATTAATGGAAAGTTATGCCATTCTGGAGGGGGAGCTGCAGACACTTGCTGCTGGGTCTGTGTATCCAGTGCAGCACCTTGGTACAGTGCAAGCAGAGGATTCCATACTTGTACATCCATCGACGTAACAGTATGGCCTTATCTTGCTGTGGTAATACCTCACAGCTGTACAGATTCACAAAGGTTACCCAGAGGCAGGAGTTATAAGTCAGGACATTATCCCTATTGAGATGTATGGGCAGGTAAGTAGCCACCCATTTTTGTGTTTGCAGCCAGGGATAGTATGTGCACACAGCTATGTGTTGGACCTTCACATTCCCATGCTGCCCATGCTCCCACCCACCTCCTATTATTCTATCCTCTTCCATACATTATGCATACATTCTCTGATACTTTCCCTATAGCTATCACCTCATCACAGCTGTGTTTTGGTGCTGGTCCACAGTTCATGCAGTGGGACATGGTGGACATTTTACTTTGGTTTGTCCACATGGCCTTGCATATGGCTTATGTGGAGTGTGCTATGTTGTTATTTGGGTGCCCATGACATGACATACATTGGCAGTATGGGTAAGACACAGGCCTTTCACACAGGCCTGTAGGCCATTTGGTGGTGATGCAGGCCAGCTGTAGCAGGCTGTTGCATTCTGTCAGCCCTACAGTCCCAGACTGCCATACAGTATATTCCCCTGGGGTGACAGGGTAGGAGCGCTAGGTGTTCATGCCAATACTTTCTATCAGTATTGATCAGGTCATGTGGATGCTGGCAGAGTGCTACTTACAGCTAGGGACACACCCGCATGGGACACCTGCACTGCATGCTGCATTGTTTTGCTATTGCCATACACAGGTGGGGGTCATATTGTACCCATTCCCAACAGCAGGGATACAACCAGAGAGGTACCTGTGGGTGGTGTTTGGGTGAGCTGGGTGCATGAGTGAAATGGACACTACTTGCATCTGACTCACAGATATGCATGGGGCATTCCAGTTATGCTGGCTTGTGCGGGGACATCAGCCATTTCCCAATACATCGTCCTATCACCTTTGTGATCTGCAAGTGTTCGGCCAGATGACATCAGTATTCCCTACTACAAGCCCAGATAATGTGATGCATACCTGCATGTACAATTCCAAGGGTGTGTCCATTTCATGGTTACACATTATATACTGTATGTGTGGGGTACTTTTCTCTGTGTACTGCTTGTGTATCTAGCCCAACAATCATGCCATGTCCATCTTTCAGATGGTGACACATATTACCACCATACATTTACAATGGCTTACTGCTAGCATGTGTTATACTGGGGAGAATTGTCTTTGGTACTGCAGTTGTGAGGACTTGGCCCTGTCAACTGCAATAGTGGGCAATGGCCACCAGGTCAAACTTCAACATGAATACATACTGACCACTCTCGCACAATATGAAACACACACCAACCTAACACTCTCATACCTGCATATTGTACAAATGCTACAATCTATCCTGCTACCTTGGCCATCTCAGGTCATCTGTGCTCCACTGGTATTATACCTACACATACATGTTACTACCTGTCTACATTGGATTGGAGGGGGGTACACCTGACTGTTACTACATTTCTACATAGGATTTGGGGAGCATATATGACTATTACAGCATGTGTACATCAGATTGGGGGGCACACCAGACTGTTACCACATTTCTAAATAGGATTGAGGGGCACACCTGACTGTTACTACAGTTCTACATAGGGTTGGGGGGGCACACCTGACTGTTTCTACATTTCCCCACAGGAATGGGGGAGGGGGGCACACCTGACTGTTACTACATTTCTACACAGGATTGGGGGAGGAGGCACATCTGACAATTTCTACATTTCTACACAGGATTGTGGGGGGCAGACCTGTCTGTTGCTACATTTTTGCATAGGATTGAGGGGGTGCACCTGACTGTTTCTACATGTCTACATAGGATTGGGGGGCACACCTGACACTTGTACACATTTGCTATGACTGTACTGGTATGTCAAGTACTCCATTTCATTCTGTATTCTAACCTATCATGCTGACTAGAGGCATATCAGGGTACTACAGGTCTTAGGTTTGATTGACCTATATATTAGTTTCTGACTTCCTACCCCTCAGAACTAACATCCCACTGCCTGACCTGATGTAGTTTGTCTGTGTAGGCCTGGGGGGGAGGTTACCCATAGGCATCATTCAGAGGCCTTAGCACAATCTTTGTTTGTGTTTGTCTACACCTGTCCTGCTGGCTGAGACTGGTATTGGGTATGTGAACCTCCCTGACTGGCATGTGTGTGTCATATGGACACACATGTGGCCCAGCACATTTCCTGCAGTGGGTTTTGTCACCAAGTGTAGTACTGGCTACTATGGTGACACCAGTATTTGTTTCAGATCTGATGCTGCCACTATAGGTGTCTACTATCTGCTGGCATCTCATTCAGCCACCCGATCCCTTGCATGCTCACATCCATACCACAGATACAAGTAACAACACATACTACTCCATTCAGCAATTGGTAAGGAGACTGACTTACCTTGTGGGTGTGCCATTATTGAGGATGGTACTGGAGAGCTGTCTATGTTGGATGCACATATTAACTCCCTATACATGATTGAGCACAGGTAGTGTCATGTTTGGTACCGCTTTTACTCTATGTGCAAGTCAGAGAGAGGTGTCATTCCCTGGGTCCCTACTGTAACAGTGTATGTGCTATGCATTGCCTCTTTGCCAAGGCCAGGCCATACTGGGCATGCCTCCATCTGCCTACTGGGGCAGGCTCAGGTTGTTTCTCCTCCGAGTCACTCTGTGCCTGTGCAGGCCTTGTCATTGGTGAGGGGGCTGTGTGGCCCTGCCCCATGCTGTTCCTGCTGCAGCTGTTTCTGCAGGATCATATTGTGTAGCATGGCACATATGATGACAATTTGGGTACATGTAGCTGGTGAGTACTGCAAGGCTCCACCAGATGTGTCCAGGCACTGGAACCATGACTTGAGCATCCCAAACACACACTCTATTATAATTCTGGTCTGTGCGTGTGCTCATTATGGAGTTCTTATTCAAGTGTGTGTGCATTTCAGATGGGTGTCATCAGCCATGGCTCCAGTGCGTAACCAGCATCCTCCACTAGGTGACCATAAAGGATGTCCCCACTGGCAAATCTCTGGTACAGCTGCATCAGATGCCAGATGTGGGAATCATGATAGCTTCCAGGGCAGCCAGCACACACATTCATTATTATGCCCTGGGCATCGCACATGACCTGGCAGTTGATGGAGGGAAAGCCCTTGTGGTTGATGTCGACCATACCCCGCTCACCGGGTGGTGCTTTGATGCATATGTGCATGCAGTCTATAGCACCCACTACCTCAGGGTATTCTGCTAGTTGGTGGAACAGTTGCATATTGCTGGCCAACACCTCACGGGTGCTGGGGAAATATACGTGCTCACCGGCATGTGCTGACATGGTATCTAGGAACTGGTGGAATACCTGGATGTTGATACCTGTGAGATCCCCATGATATCCCCAGTTGGGCTTTAGGAGGTACCTGTGTTTAGTATTCCTAAGCCTACACATACCTTGGTATCCACTGGGATGGGTTCCCCTCTGTTAGTTCTGTGTGTCAGGCGTGGCTGGCACAGCTGAACAATTTGCTGTAGGAGATCCCTGTCCATCCTATAGCGCTCCACTATCTCCAGATCATGTAGCCCCTGGTAGATTACCCTGGGTCTATACACCCATCTCCGTCTCCTCACTGTGGGTTGGTCGACAGCATTCTCATCCTCGTCACCCTCAGTCTCTTCCACATGTTGATGCCTGATAGTTGCTGCAGCCCCTATCATTTTGTTGCTTTTGTTTGTTAAAAGTTCCCCACTTGCATACACCGATGGTGTAGAGTATGTGTGAAAAACCAGAGGGAAAGGTGTTTGCATAGTTTATAGTAGTGTTCTGGGCAGGGCTGGTCTGCTGCCTGTGTAATTGGCTGATTCTGATACATTTCACCTGCCAACTATGCTTGTTCTCCTAGATTACCTTTCTACTGCTGTTTTCTCTTCCCGTTGCCTTCCTGTTTAAGCCTGGGGGTGCGCTGCGCAAACACAGTGCTCAAATGTGCACAGAGCTATTATTTCCTGGTTTACTTTTTTTTTCCTTTAAAACCCGATGCGCGACATGCACACCCAATGTAAAGAGTGCTAGGCAGCCTCAGGCACACCCTCTTGCTTAGCTCTGCTAAGCTAAGGGCAAACCCAAGCCACAGGGCTCCAATCCACTTACAGTATGCCTGATACACACCCCTATGATGTCAGCTAACTCCTAGGCATGCACCAAGCTATTCCTGCTCTTACACTGTTGAGTGCTGACTAGCATGCAGGGGAAATCTGGGATTCAGTATCATTCCCCTCATTTGCATAGGATTGCCTGCTGATGCATAGTTACAGGTCCCACACTGAGCCTCCCCCCTTAGCAACCACTATTCCCTGGCCATGTTGTCTTCTGCCTGCCATTGAGTATACTGCCAAAATAGTGATTTTGGTTAGAATGCTTATTTTAGGATTTTTTTTTATTTTTCGTCCAATCCCGTTTGTGCGCCACTGCCCTACACTTAAACAGATGAGATCAGCACGGCAGACATATTGCCTGCTGGGGCTCCTGCACTAGTCCTGCACAACGTGCAGGGCTTGCTGAATCCAGAAGTATGTTGTTCAAATAGCTCTAGAAGTTTTTTTTTTTTTTTTAGCATTATGATACAGATATGAAGCTTTCAGCAAAGGAATTTGTGATGACAAAGTATAAAATCTTAGCAAAAAGTTATGTTTACCTTTTCATTTTGCAGGACTCACTTTTGTTCTTATAAGCTGCAACACTTTAAATGCTGGGATTATTTAATGGGTACTAAAAGACTGTAGAAGAGATTTTTTTAAACATTATGATTATTAATGAAGTTCCATATACATTATTTTAATATTTCAATAAATGTTTAGGTATATGTAAAGCAATCTTATTTCTATTCAAAATATGGTATTGTACTCTTAGTTTTCAAGTTTACTTAAAATTTGTGTCAAGTGATGATGTAACTTGTAATTGTAGCAGTTTTAAAATGTTTGTGGCTTTCATTTATATTCTTATTTGTAAATGTAAGTTTGACTGGTAAAAACTGATTATGTACACTTTTAGTTTATGTAGTAAGCTTAAAAACAATTTTTGGAGCTGAATGTTCCAGCACTGTCAATGCAGGAGCTGCAGTGAACCTTTTGTTCATCAAACCATCCCAGTCTTACTATATAATACCCAATCCTGATTAACCATATATCTCTAGCTACAGTTTTTAAAATATTTACCATACTAACCACACTATACCTATACCTCAATAGCTCTCTTCTGAGCACAGTCAGCTACTTTTTATTGGGTTTAACCTTGAACTGACACATTAAGGTAACTGCACATTGGCAGTGGTGTGCCCATTAATGTCTACGGATGCAACAGACGCTTTTCCTATGTCTATATCACTGAGGTTAAAGTTCCTTGTTTTTCTTCCACAATATCACTGCAAGGAAACCTCATATTTTAAAATTAATTTTATACATAAATAAGATGACAGAAATGTACCCTGATGGGAGAAAGTACAGTTTGGGAGTTTAAACACTTGATGCTGTAGTGCTAAGTTTCAGGACATTGGCAAATCAATTTAATTGATTGAAACATGCCTCCTTTAGAAATATGAAGCATAAGCTGTAATATATAGTGAGATTTTTTAATTTGCTTAACTTATCACTATATTATGAAATATATATTATTGAATAAACTATTTAGAGCTGGCAAATATACTCTAGTAATACAGAAATGGCGGGGGAGATAAAATCCTCATCAGATGTTAATGATAGTCTCCAATGACAGGATTATGGAACTATAACTTATACTGATGAATGTAATGTATCTGTCTTAGATCAAATGTGATCAGCAAGCTCTGAGACATTTCAAATAATAAAATTGGGTAGGGAACTATGGAGAAGGAACACTTCACTGCAACCAGAACATGCATGCAGTATATATAATGATTACAGATACACCCTATGGATCAGGATATAAAATAGCTTCATGTTGATCAGCCATCCTAACTAGCTAATTAATCAGTCATATAATAAATAACTAGAAATGCCCACTTTATAGACAACTTTATTCAAACCTGACTTACCTGATGAATGTAGGGTACAGTTCAGCATTTACCAAGCAGACTAGTTCAAAACCAGATGTGATTGCCAGTCGTCCAATTAATGCCATGCATGTCTTTAACCATTTCAAATCTTACAAACAAAAAAAGAATAGAATGTTTAAAATGGCAGATGTAGCCAAATAATGTTATTTTATTGCAGTTTTTCTTTACAAATTTTTTCTGTCTTTCATTGTGTATCAATCTACTGCCTCCATTCTGCAATGCAAAAGCTAGTAGCACCTCTTGAAACTGTGATATTTTCATTGTGTTGTTTATGCTGCTCATTTGGCACTTTTCTGTTATACTCAGTCATTCACCTGGCACTCACCACAGTGATAATTGTTACAGCAATGATGCAATCAATTCGGTGAGAAATCATTTGCAAAAGTATGCTGACTTCCAAACTAGCAATAAATCTAAACAGCAGTGGATGCCTTTTAAAAGCCTACTACAGACTAGTGGCTCTAACATCTTTGAAACTACTGAAACAAATTGTCAATACCAGATTAATAATAGCAGTCACAATAATTAAAGTTATTATTGTAATATTACCACATGATCATATGCATCACTTGAGCCAAACACTTTTAGTAGAGCAGGACAATATGTCCACTATTTATTTCAACAAGGCATAAGGAGTATGAAAATGTATTAAGAAAGTAAGTGTGTCTTTTCAGTAGTCAAATAACTGTTGATAGTAATGACTGACCATTAGTCCATATGTACAGAATGCAAAGGCTGCACAGAATAGTTTCTTTTAAAACTGTAACTTTTGTGTAAACTAGTTTAACATGGATGGGTCTAAATTATAACATTTCCAAAAGAATATTCCACTAAGCATATAATGCCCACAAGTCTAAGGCCACAATAAATTCGAATCTGGTTAGAATTATACAAATACTTCTGTCATCCAGCTAAGAGATGGATGGTTTGCTTGAGAGGAGACATGAGACAGGCAGGCATGACTTCTGATGAAGGTAGGACAGCTGATCTGAAGATAGAGAAGTGGTGACACCCCAAGCCCATGTAAAAATGGGAAAGATCGTTAAATGATGAAGATGATGATTCTGTCACTAAAATATTATAATATACCCATATACTATTTATTTATTTATTTTACATTTGTTTACCGGGAGAGTCCGACTGGGCATAAAACCCTTTTCAGCAGAGGCCTGGGGAGAAATGCTCCATTGTTAGTAAACTATTTTGTTAGTAGAAGGAAAATTGTATAATACAATAAAGAAATAAATAGTAACAGACATTCATAATGGTGAAAAGATTAGAACAGAATAAATCGGTCAAGTGGGAGACAAGACCTATAATCTTGTATAACAATGGTTCTAGAAGACAGTTCTTACAGTAGTAGCAGGTAGTGACCTTGTATATAATAAGAGAGCAATTACGATACTTGGTCTTATATACAGGTAGCATAGCAAACTGAAGACTTAAAATCTGATAGATATTAACAGTGAGAAGGAAAAAAAAAAACATAAGGTAGTCATATGATTTAAATTCAATGCTCATTACATATGCAATTAAAATTTTAAAATCAGCTAGTTCCATGGTTTGTAGAAGACTTCGCCTAAAAAACAGTAGCAAAGAATAAATAGAAAATACATTGCATTACGGATTATAGTAGGCTTGTCCAACCTGCGGCCCACTGGCCACATGCAGCCCTGGACAGCTAATAATGCGGCCCCCACAGGATTGAAACTTTTAACATTGTAATGTGATTTGACCTGATTGTACTGTGTTCACCTACAGTCATTAGACAAAGGCAAAAAAGTAATTAATTTTCCGTGGTTGCTTCCATGTAAGATACATACATTTTTTTTATTATTATTCTTAGTTTAATGTACGCAATTAGCAGCTGGTAGCATGACTTTTTCAGAAAAGTCAGTAGATTCACTTATATCAGCTGTGTGCTCAGTGGTGAATCATGCTATTGGACTGCAGAACTGCAGCCCCCCCCCCCCCCAGCTGTAAAACAGAAAAAACAAAATAAAAAAAATTAAGTCCCAGAATGAACTCCATGCATGCATACTCGAATCTGGACTGGTTAAACAGCAGTCCGGATTTAGAAAGTAGGCACCAGTCTACAGATCCCCCAGAAGTCTATGCGGTTACAACCGTATAGACTGGAAGGGGATCGGACTGCAATGGCTGCAGTTTGTGCATTCTCCAGAACTGCAGGCTGGAATTCAGTGCATGCATGCAGACTAGAGACTTTGAATGCATTCACGGGAAACAGGGAAAGTTGGAGCTACTGGGGCTATGGATTGCAGCAGGATGTCCAGGACAAAGGTGGGTGTGTTAGGCAGGAACGGAGCTTTTGGTGTGTGTGTGCTTTTAGGCGGGAACGGACCTTTTGGTGTGTGTGTGTGTGTGTGTGTGTGTGTGTGTGTGTGTGTGTGTGTGTGTGTGTGTGTGTGTGTGTGTGTGCGTGTGTGTGTGTGTGCTTTTATTATCAAGCTTACAAATTTAGCACAATAGTGTCTATAGCAAGCATGATTTCAACTGGTGATGCACAGTCTGTCACATAATTGTTTAGTCTTCAAGATCCAGGTTTCACCAGAATCCAGTAAAGACAATTCTGAAATGCAATACTTCAAAAAGTGGTGAAAAGCATAGCTTGTTGGTGAGCAAGCTACAAATTCACATCCCTGTATATCATCATGTGCACTGTGGTGGTAACATTGTAACCTTCCCCTTCTTTTAGGGTGAGTTTAACCAGTAACTACAGTGTACACTGCCTGTCATCTACCACCACCAAGAAAAGAGACCCCCAGGAAATGAAACCAATCTCTTTCTATTTTAAGTCTAGCATTTGCAGGTAGTGCTCAATTACCAGTCGATATACAATCAGTGCTGTCTCTCTCATATAACCGTGCTGTCCATTGTAGCGTCTCACCTCTAATGTAAACACAAATAATGCCACAAATGTTACTCTGAACACAATGCTTTGGAGTTATATAGCAGTACAAGTGTTTGAGTATGTGCTGTAACCACCTTAACATGTCCATACAGTCCCTAAATAAATAAATAATTGTTTGGTGCAAAGAAATGTACTGTGGCACTCCGCTGATACAAATGGAATGCAGCACAGAGTTCTCCCCATCCACTCATCTGAGATCTTCTTGGCAGAGTCACCACTTGGGCTGAACCCTTTTGTAGTATAAAGCTGTTGCAGCTCTGAGCAGATCTTCAGTCCATTTGGGTTATTACAATGCATTGGGACCCAGCAACAGAACCACAACATACTGCCCAAAAGGAACCAGGTAGTACTCCTCCAAAGAACATTCAAAATGTTTAGCACAAAATGTGTTTGCTGCACCTCCAGCAGTCAGCCGTTTAAAGCTAACATCCAAGTGGGTCTGGAAAGCTGAACCATAGTGGCTGGTCAGTCTAGCTAATGTTTACGTTCCAGTTTCTGCAAAGCCTGCCAGAAGTCCAATCCAGTCAAGTTATCAGGAAAACCCAACTCTGACTGCAGGATGATGTCCACTCTAGTTCACTTTGAACCCTAAGGTGGACCAAACAGATCACTGGTGCATTAGGGGGTGTACTTAGTCTTGAAGGACGGTTTCATCCAGTATGCAGTAGATTAACTCAAGCACTTCAAAGAGTGGGATCTCACAACTGTCTTTTGTTAACCAACACACCACCTCTTTTGTATGATTTTTTCTTCTGCCCAGTTGCCAGCATTTTTAATAATGGAAGATGTGGTTATTTATTCCAGTCATACTGCAAGGTATAATAACCTTTACTTTTTTTTTTGTTGATATAGCTACCAAAGAATCCTGCTCCTCAAAAGAAAACCTTGTTGTTGGATCATTTGGGGTGAGTGAAGAATGCAGAATCAATATAAAAAAAAAAGAAAGGACTTGGTGTTCAGGCAAAGTGAGCTGAGAGCTGCTGTTATGAGCATGAAGTTGCGTTTCCCTAGATGCTTAATGTGCAACTAGAGATCGGGTCAGTTTTAGGAAGGAACAGAGCTTTTGGTGTGTGTGTGTGTGCTTTTAAGCAGGAATGGAGCTTTTGGTGTGTGCAAGCAGGAATGGTGCTGAACACAAGCTATTGTATTGCCATTCAGTTTACTTTATCTTAAGTCTGTACAGGATGTTATTTTATCTGAAGTCCATTCAGGATGTTGTTTTATCTGAAGTGTGTGAAGTCTGTTTAGGATGTGTGTGTGTGTGTGTGTGTGTGTGTGTGTGTGTGTGTGTGTGTGTGTGTGTGTGTGTGTGTGTGTGTGTGTGTGTGTGTGTGCGTGTGTGTGTGTGTGTGTGCGTGTGTGTGTGTGTGTGTGTGTGTGTAATGCCCCAGTTAACTATAACTGGTAGCTAGAAAGTAGGCTCAAACCCTGTGCCTTGGGTGCGGGTAGCAATAGCCTGAATACCCACCACTTCTGTAAAATGTTCCAATTTTTGCCTCATATTTTTGTTCTGTTCTGTTCCTCATAAAATCTGTGTTTTTCTGGATTTTGAATTCACTAAATAATGACAGACATTTGAACTTCACACTTCATATTCTTCAGAAAGTACATGATAACACAAAACCCTTTATTCTACCAATTTTCTATGTTTATAAGATCAATATTTGAAATGTGTCCCTATTTTTGGGGCTGTATTCCCCCATTACTGGCTTTGTCCAGGTTTGTTTTGCTAAGGGGTTGAGAGTTATGGTGAGAACTGAATTCACTGAATATGTTTGGGGGCTGTATTCCTTCATTATTGGCTTTGTCCAGGTGTTTTGTGCTTAGAGACTGAGAGCTATGGCGTTAACTAAATTCAATAAATGATAGCCATTTAAGTTTCAGTCTTCCTGCCTTTCATAAAACAGGTGATTTGGCATAGTGGTGTGTTGCTCTGACTGTAGTGCACATGGCCCTGGGTTCAAGACTTGGTAGTGAAATGCATGGCAGTAACACAGCATTTTGTTCTAGCAACTTTCCAAGATTATACAATCAATGTTTAAAATGTGTCCCTGGTTTTTGGGCTTTTGTCCCCCCAATAAATTTGGACTGTTTCCTAATTTCTTGTGCTCATGTGCTGCAAAGTTGAGAGATACAGTTGAGTGTCAAGTGGATTTTACAAGGAGCTAAGAGCTTCAGGGGAAGAGAAGTTTAGTGCTGTTTATGCTGAGTCTGCTTGCATTGTTAATAGCACAACAGGCAATGTACTTGCTTTTAAGGCAGAAGGTTGTGAGTTCTATTCCCACAGTATGTAGATACATTGCTGATACTATACTGTGTTGTGCTTTTAAAGGGGGTGGATGCTGCAGTCCTTAGAATGCCCTCTTTGGCAGAGATACTTAGTAACTATGAACCTGTTATCAGTTTGCCACCCATTCCCTATTGAAATATTACTAGCTTATCATTTTTTAATGTAACATAGACAATTTATTCCTCAAGGGCAACAGGCACTTTATGTTTCATTGTTTCATCTACAAATAAAGTTGTTTGCTAGCAGCAACCTCTTCATTAGTTACAGATCTCTTTAATATGGAATTATTTAGATGACTTTTACTTCTGCAGAGATTGTGCATATTTACTGATACTAGTAGATTGTAGAAGTTTGAGTAGACTTTTACGATGGAAATATTCTGAATTTGGCAGTTTTGTCATTATTGGTGCATGCATTTTGTTTCATTGTTTAGTGGAAAAATGTTCAAAACAATACATTTAAAATGCCCTCTAACAACTGTACTGTATTATACAAGGAATATAATTTAATACAATCAGGCAGGTGTATCAAATAACACATGTATGTTTCATGTGCAAGGGACCTGTGATTTGAAAACAGCCCAAAGTTAATCTTTATCTGCAACTGACCAGATGTATTTTCTTTGAATGTGGGTTTCAATGCGTTTTTGATGAATGTGAGTTTCAAGGGCAGAGAAGTTTTAATGCTAAGTCTATTTTCATTGTGAGACTGCATTGCTTTGTTTAGCAGATGTCTATTAGTGTTTGTGCTGTAAAATGTAAAATAAAACTTTTAAATGAAATCCAAATGATAATAGAAGTAAAGCAGTATGCACATTACAGTGTTTATGGTAAATGGAGTGAAATAGCCAAGTAATGGGACATTGGAATGGCTGCAGGGGGGAGGCTCTATTCAACCATGATTTTGTGAGGGATTAAGGGCGACAACTTCAAAGACAGCCCCAGCTGAACTATACCTCTAAACTGTCCAGATTTTCCCAGAATGAATAGATTTTTGCTTTTTATTTTTGGTTTGTTCCTCATAAAATCTGTGGTTTTCTGGCAAACCATTTAGGAATGAAGTCACTAAATAATGACACACTGAGTTTTAGACTTCATACCCTTCAGAAAAATGCATGCTTAAGCAAGACCTGTTATTCTATCAACTGTCTAGGTTTAGACAAGAGCAATTGTTAGTATTGTCTCTATGTTTCCCCAATATATTTGGCCTTGCCCAGATTTCCTGCGTTAAGAGGTTGAAATGTACACACAAATAAATCACTTTATAGAATTAGATATAGCCAACCTCTCAACTGTCCCCGATGTTGTCTCAAAATGTTGCTTTCCCCCTAATAATCCCTCCACAAAATGGCAATTTTGGAAGAAAATGCGGAGGGTTTACAATTAATAAATAATTGTAATGCTCAGAGTTATAGATTACTTTTATTTCAGAAATGTATGCAGATTCTCTTATTTTGTCAGCTGCTCACCTTAACAGTACTAATATTTAAAAAGTGGCCCTTCCTTGACAGGTTCCCAGCTGTATTGTGTGGCTATTTTATATTTTTGCATCACATTTTTGGTCTATTTTTCATAAAATTGTGGTTTTCTGGCAAATCAGTGGCAAATCATTAAAGATTGAAGTTAAAAAATAATTACAGACATTTGAGTTTCAGATTTCATACCATTCAGAAAATTCATACTAATGCAAGACCTACTATTCTATTATCTTTCTAAGTTTATAAGACCAATATTTAAAAATTATCCTTATTTTTGGGCCTTTGTCCCACTTCTATTTATGGATTTGTCCAAATTTCTTGCTCTGAGGTTGAGAGGTATGACAAATGTGTCAAGGCCATCACTGTCAGCCAGAGACATTTAAAATTGTGACATACGTGTTGCACCCCACTCCCCAATGTAGTGACTCTGGATGTGTCCAAGCAAGGCAGGGAGCAGTTATGCAGTGTAATTGTGCAGAATATCCCCCATCCAAAGTAGACACATGTACTAAGTAGCTTTTCATCTGTCCTTGATTTTGCAAAATGTTCTGGTTTTCTGTCATATTTTTATACTGTTGATTTATGCTTCTTATTATTCAGAAAATTCATGTTGTTGCAATGCCTCTTCCTCTGTGTTTAAGTAGCAATGCTTTAATGACCATGAGGTAAGCTTGTCTGAGATTGTAAGATGCAAGTAAGCTTTAAGCATACTGTTAAAGAACTACCAACATTGAAAGCCTTTTTGTTGTTGCCATGCAGATAATATTTACATAACTAGATAACATATAAGCCTTATTTAATGAAATGCATATGATAGTATTTGTAATAAAGGACAGGATTACAGTATTTTCAGAAGTAGTCATCTTTGCAGGCTTTACCCTTAAACTAATCAAAATGCCAATCTATCATGTGTGGTCCATAACCTGTGCAGTAATCCTTTAAGCAATTTATTTTGAGCTTGTTTCTTGTTTGCTGTTCATTTTTTACTTTGATCATGTTTTCCCCGTCAAACAAGTAGATAGTTGTTGTCAGGCAGCAGGTCTTTTTTGGATAAGAAACATTTTTACAAGTGGGGGTATCACAGAGATTGCTACTTTCAGCATGTTACTTGGTACTTTTATAAAGCTGACTATAAATTATAATTGGAACTGCAGTGCAAGGAAAAGTGGTTTGAGCTGAGTGCTGCTTGTTTTTTATACTTTATTTTGACTGGCATTCCAGCAATGTATTTCAAAAGCAGTTTATTTTTTCATGCCTCACAACCTTTTTGTTTCCATCTAGACATTAAGTAAGCTGTCATGTAGCCAATGCATTGAAATATTTTTTTTCTTCCACACTTCATTTTGTCTTGATTGGACTCTCATAATGATAGTTTGGCACCCAGGGCAGCGTATTTAATTAACGTCCAATGTTTGTGATTTTGAGCCTAGCTCTGTCCCTTTCTAGTTGGTGACACCCCTTCTTGTTGGCCCCACCCATCCAACTGTCTACTGCAGACCCCCCTTTGATTTGAAGTCACTAGCCACCACTGCAATGGCATCAGTTTCCTTGAGATAGTGGTAGTGGATCATATAAATTATCTGACTGTGTAACCATGTAAGTTTTTGTTTTGGAAGAAATGATTTGTTGGTGTTTTATCAATATGATAAATGTATTCAGGGCAGGTACTTATTTTGTACCTGTTTTTTTTTTTTTTTGCTGCAGTTATTTGCTTCTGCTTGGTATTCTTGTCTGCTTCTTGTTTAATGTACTGTTATTACCCAGGACAGTTTTACTTTAAGTACAGGACTGAACTGTATGTACAGTTGTACAGGGGGCTGATGATTGCAGGAGAAGGCCACCCCATGATTTCAAATGAATCTAAGCCACAGTTCATGCAGGCACCATTCAATGTTTAGAATTATTTTTACTGGTCCAGCTGGATTTCTGACTTAGTCCTATCAGTAAATCACACCTTTCTCTTATACAGCTTCCATGTAAATAGCATGTTGTTATTGTCACCAAGATCCCGATCGTGTTTTTTAATTTTCCGCATTTGCAGATCATTGTCAAAAACTTGAATTGGTTTAACAGTTTGAATTCAGTGCACCATATGTTGCATCATTACTAAACTGCTTAATAAGCCCCAAGCTCTTAAGCTACGCTATTTTCTGGGTCTAAATTTGAAAGATTTTATATATTCATAATAGTCTGCCACATTGATGTACCACACACACACACACACACACACAAATAAAGATATATACTTAACTGTCCACACTTGGATGAACATATCTAATTTAGTTTTAAGCAAGCTGAATGCTTTCTAAAAATGTATGATCTTTTGAGAAAGAGTTTAGATTTTAACTCAAAAGATACTACAGAAAGAGGCAATTTCCTTCAGAAAATGAACATTCAAGCTTATTCTGCCAGCAGTCTTGGTTAATAACACAAATGTTTCAAAACTGTCCAAGATAAAAACCTGATCTCTTGACATACAAGGTTAAGACTTACCTTTACCTGTCTTTCCCCCCACCAATTTCTGTGTAATTAATGTTGCTGACATTATCTAAAATCTCCTTTAAACAACAATGGGCAATTTATTTCCCATTAAACAGAAATCTTTTAAATTGGGGTTTTCTGGGTTAAGCATTACAACATAGTTCTAAGCTGCCTATTTACAAAAGTTCACAACATGGCAGCAGAAAATGTTTTAGCAATTAGAACAAAACGCTGCTGAGTTATACTGATTAAACAATAAACTTGCCTCTTTTCTCAGGTGTGAGCAGCTCTGTAAGAGTATTGGAATTAAACAGCTGAGCCACATTACAGACTGGTCATCTGGCAGGTGCAATATTATATTGCCTAACAAGTATATTGTTTTATTGTAGTTTTGTGTCACTTGCAGTGTAATAAATGTTAACAAGTTAGACAAAATTAAGTCTGTCCCAGCACCTGAGTGTGTAAAGGTAGATTGTTCTGCATTTATTTATTCTTCTGCCCAAGTTCATCGAACCATTTACTGATTACAATGGAGTTATCTTTAATGACTTATTAGAGCAGGAGTGTCCAACCCGCGGCCCGCGGGCCGCATGCGGCCCTCAGAGCTCTTCCATGCGGCCCGCGACCCTTAAATTTAAATTTAAATTTAATTTCACTTTTTTTCCGTGTGTTTACACGTCCGCGTAGTTTTGCTCTTCTGCGCATGCGCCAACTTTCTTTTTTTTACGTTTTTCCCATACCAGCGTCTTTCCGCTGGTATGCGCATGCGCGAAAACACCATTCGGATGATTTTTAAAAAGAAAAGCTGCAGGAAGGAGCGAGATCGTAGCGTAGACTACAACTAGAGAGAGGATTTATTATTTTTTTAGTTTATTTCGTTGTGTACACACCGACTACACTACAACAAAGGTAAGTTACAAGATGTGTTGCTATATAGATTTAATTGCTGGTTTAAAAAGCAAAAGTGTATTAAAATTATTTTTTTTGGCCATCTTAAATATTTCATGTTTCTGAACTACAGACTTTACTGTGAGCAACATTGAAATCAGCTGTAAATAAAAATGCATTTGTTTCATAAACATTGCTTTACTAAATGTATATTTCTTGTGTTGATGATGAAAATGTCGTTGCTTTCTCGACAAGTTATTATGGATGCTTACATTTTGTAGTAGGGTAGGCATCTTAAAACCCATGTTTCCTCATACTTTAGTAGCATTTTTTTTAGCTTGTACTACCCCCTTCTTCGTAAAATCCTGTCTCCTGAAACTGAACAGAGTATGAATGCACTGCCAGTTACCAGGTTCCTGACGGGACCTGGGTAGGACAACGAGATTAGTAAATCCCAGACTGTTTTACTGGCCTTTCAGGGAAGCAGTATAGCATGTCTGTTTCCCCTTTCCCATTCCCTGTGTTGCTGGTTGCTGTTGAATTTCTGATATGTTGAATAATTTAATTTCTTCCTTTAATCAAGGAAAGAAGAGCAATCTTAAGACTCAGTCCCAGTCTATTCATAAACATACTGTTACAGGCAGCAGTTAAAACACTGCTCTATCAAGCTAATAATCCTGCACTTTTTTCAAGGAACATTATTGCTTTTGTTTGTAGAATCCACATTTTGATTACTAGACATCAAAACTGTAAGAAACTTGAAAGCATTGATGCTTTTATATAGTTTGTGTCTGGTAAATATAGCATAATTGTGTTTTACTTGAAATCTGAAAGGTGATTTAAAGTAAAACAAAAATATATGTTGCAAGTATAAAGAAGTTAGATCTTCATTATTTTGTCAAGAAGTAGAAGATTTTAGAATAAGATGTTTTCTTCATCATATAAAATGTAGCTTCTAGACTAGAATTATACTGTTAAAAATGTTCTTTTTTGGCAGACTTTTCAGTTAACTGTCATGTGTCTTTCTTCTGTTGTGTGGTTTTACACTGTGTCAAGGCTCAAAACAGTAAAATCTCTGCATGTTCTTTTTCTTATGCTTCCTGTCAGGGACTGCCTACTACACTGACAATGAAACATTTGTTTTATAAGCATCATAAAAGACTACAGTTGATGCAGAATCCATGCCTTACTTAGACATTACACACTGGATATGGCTTCCTAAGATAAGGGCAGATTTTTGCAGGCCTATGGTAAAGTGTGTGATTTCCTCATTGGCGTATATTATGTAGCATAGCTGTTAACATTGGCATTTATTTTGTTATGTAAAGAGAAATATTCTGAATGTAAAATTTGCACACTGACTCTACTAGGGAAAGGCAGGGCCTGTGAACATATCGCTGGCCATGTGAAGTTTACACTGTTTCATTATTATGTAGAACTGTGCATAGGGTTAGGTCGTTAGGATGTCTGAGGCCAGATATACATTAATTTTGGCTTAATATGCTGTCCTCCAGTTTTTGGCTGTGCATTTATATCTTATTTGACCATTGGCTGAGGAAAATGAAGAAGTGATGGTTTGCTGTCCATTTTATGGTGCTGGATTTTAATAACTAACAAGGCCCTGGCTTACTGTATGAGGTGGGAAGGTGGACTAATGCTGAAAACTATTTGAAAATTTGTTGTTAGAATATGACCTGGTAGTTGAATATTACACACATAATATTTGCTAATAACAACTTGAGGATCTAGTCTTAAAACAGATTACTTGTGTCAATCATTTTTTCAAAGTCCTGTCAATTTCCAATAGACTTAGGCATTCTGTCACAATTTAGAGATCTACAAGTTCAAAGTTTTCATCCATCCAAGCCAGTATCATCCCCATGTTTTCCTGTTCCTCTGTTACTTCACTTTACCCCGTGTGTTTTACTGATTATCTGAATGCTTTCCTTTTGCTTTTTGATTGTTTCAGGTAGTAATACATTTTGCCTGTATAACAGCAGTGTTAATTCAGCCCTCTGTAGCTTCCAGGCCACTACGTGTTTTACTTTGGAATTTAATCAATTTGACAGTTAAATCTTCCTTGAATCCTGACCATATCTCTTAACTGTCCAGATTTTTGCCTCATATTTTTTGTCTGTTCCTCATAACATTTGTGGTTTTCTGGCAAATACCTGGGATGATCTGAGGATTGAAGTCACTAAATAATGACATACATTTGAGTTTCAGACTTCAAATCATTCAGAAAATGTATGTTAACACAAACGCTGTTACTCTGTCAACTTTCTAAGTTTATAATAGCAATATTTAAAAATCTGTCCCTATTTTGGGGCCTTTGTCCCCATTTTGTCAGGCTTTGTCCAGATTTCTTGCACTGTCTGTATGTACACCTTCATTGTTTGGAGGTTATGGGGATGATAAAAGGGGCTTAGCTTGTGATCACTGAAGGTGTTTGTACTCTCAGCCAGCCATACAGTGAACATTCAAAGATCATATCACAATTGTTTTATTTATTATTTTTTGTTAGCTTAGTTAGTCAGGGAGAGCAGGCAAGCATGTCAGCAGAGGAGTATGGCAAGCTGACAAGGAGCCAGTTGGCTGAAATGTGCCAGACTAAAGGACTTGTGTATGCTAACCTGACTAAAGCAGACATGATTGCAGCTTTAGGCACAGCTGCATCACAGAACAGCAACATCGAGGACAATCAGACTGGCTGTGGAGATGTAAAACTCTCAGAAAATGGACAGTTCAACCTTTCCACATGTCATAGGACTTAAAAATCCATCTGGAGCTAAAGAGACTTGAGTTGGAGGCCAAGGGTTTGGAAATAGTGTGTGCGTGTGTGTGCGTGTGTGTGCGTGTGTGTGAGTGTGTGTGCGTGTGTGTGAGAGTGTGAGTGTGTGTGTGTGTGAGTGTGTGAGTGTGTGTGAGTGTGTGTGTGTGTGTGAGTGTGTGTGAGTGTGTGTGAGTGTGAGTGTGTGTGTGTGTGAGTGTGTGAGTGTGCGTGTGTGAGTGTGTATTTATTAATTTATTTATTGTTCAAAGTAACCTACAATACAGCCACATTAGTCCGCATAAACCTGTTTTTTTTTTTTTTTTTTTTTTTGGTCCTCACCTGCCGTTTGCCCCCAGACCATTTCTGTTGACTCAATGCGGCCCTTGCAACTGAAAAGGTTGGACACCCCTGTATTAGAGGTTCGAGGCAAGTTCCTGTTTTTTTAAGATCTCTCTGATATCAGGATTTGCTGAACTGTATTTCTTTAAGATCAATTTTCGGGCGTTTCAGATGAAGACGAAAAATTAATTTCAATCTCAAATAAAGCTCAAAAGGATGTTTGTGCGAGGGCAATTGCGATTTGAAGAGGGGTCTGTGTGTGGTGAAAGTTGTGTCACTATAGTTGGGGAGTGTTACAAGTGCATGTCCATCCATTCAAAATCTGTGTCGTAAAGTAGAATAAATTGCAACAAGTTCTATGTTATCTATTTGGCCACAATAACACTTCTGTTTCTGTAATATGATTCATTTGGTTGCCTGTTGCAACCCCCCCCCAAACAAATAATTGTCCTACTTCCCCACAGAATGCGTGTCTTCGTTCTGTTGCTAATTTCCACACTAGGTAGTTACATACCAAGTCCTACTCTCTGATGTGTAGCATTCTTTAGGCTCGCTGCAAACCTAGAGAGTATAGCATGTACCTAGAGTCACCACCGGTCCCTATTTGTGAGGGACAGTCTTTCTTTGGGCAGCTGTGTCCTGCAGAAAATAAATAAATAAACAATGGCAAATGTCTTTGCATTTGAAACACCTAAATGGTATATGAGAAAGAATAAGCAACACAAATACTACAAGAAAAAGCTTTTACCTTGGAAATAAAATGAAGTTCTTTACTTTGCACTGGCCAAGGGTATGTTTTGCCCTGCAAAATCTCACATTTCTACAAAAAATGTCCTATTCTGGGCATCTGAAAAGGTGACAACACTACATTCATGCTTGAATTTCACCAGCTCAGAAGCCAGCATGGGGGATGACCTCTATATTCCAAAAATAAGATCAGTCATCATTTTGGGTTTGTTTATTAATGGCTGAACAAAAATCGTAATTAAAAAAATATGGCTACTTGGATATGCATTCTGGAAAGGCATAAGGATATTAAGGACATGGCAGAAGGCATGAATATCTTTAAGAAACCAACAAAAATCAAGAGGTATGATCTCTTAAAATGGAAGGATTCCATATCTGTTTATCTGAAAAAAAATAGTAACTAAGATGTTAGAGAATTAGAATTTTAAGGCACCTATTAGGTATGTATTACTACATTTATTGCTTGAATGACCTAGAGTGGAGCCAGGAGGTTAATTTTGGTCAACTGTGGCAGTGAAACAGTTAACCTTATTATATATTTTATATGCTTCCCCAAGACAATTCCTCTTCTCTCATTACTTCCCAGGCAAGCCAAAAGGTTGGACACCCTAAAAGAGACTTGGTTATAGAGATTACAAACAGAACTGCTCTCTTTCTTAGAATTTGAGTAACGATTTTGTTTTTGTTAACCTTAGGAAGGAACTAGAGGAAAATGGTGTTAATACACAGATGGCTGTCTCATGTGACCAGCACAGGAGTTCACTGGGTAGGATTTCATTCTACCTGCAACTTTATACTCTGCACCTCCCAAGGATACAGGTAAATTCACAGTGGTACAATTAGTATGAAAATATTTGCTAGCAGTTTTTTTTCTTGACAAGCAATGAGTGCCTTGTCATTTTCTCAGTATCCCCTTGGAGGTCTTGTCAGGAACATTCTGTAAGGCTAGTTTAAGAATGCAGATGCATGTGGCCTGAATCTCATAAGTTGTCAAAAACATACCTTAGTAGTTTCAGACCCGACCTATGATACACCTCAGCTTCAGCCCTGGGGTATCCTATATTCAGCACTTCAGTACACTCATTGTGGTCACTTATCGTTCATTCTTGTGGGGTAGATCATAAATTTTCCATGGAAAACACTAAATACAATGGTGCATATTGTTATTTTTAATCTGATAAACCATAGAGAAATGATTTAAAAATCATTTAAAATATTTACGCAACACACTACTTTAGGCCTCATTCTGTAGCTAGCTAATTCACCACTATAACAACTCTGGTCCCATAATTTTCAACTTCTATGCTGACCTCATGTGCACCATTGACTCATACAATTTGCTGTATTAGCAGTAAATCATTTTGACAGTTTCTGAATGATCTTAGTAATGGTCCAGATGTATATTTAAATGAGACTGAATGTACAGGAGCTTTACTTTAAGAAGCATTGCTGCCAATAGTCCCCTTAACAAGGCATACATACAACTACTACTACACACACTGTTCAGTTTTCTTTCGATTAATTTTCCTGGGATACCTGTAAACTTCCCAGATGGTAGTTTCAGTGTTCCCAAATGTGACCCCTGTGCTCCACCAATGATAAAGAGAGAAACTGGAGAACAGTCCCATATGTGATTTACACATTCAGAGCAAGAAGCCATGCTAGCCTTTTATCAGTTGCTGAAACTGCATCAGAAATTCAAGGATTGGTTATATAGCCTTGAGAGTGATTTATAAGTTCTGTTGTGATCTATTGTACAGAGTTCACTCACCCAGCCTTTATGTGTTGCCCATCACATCCCTAAGAAACTAAGAACAAAATTAATATCAGGGTTGTGAGAAGTGCAGTAAAAGCTGTATCAAGAGTATTATAATATACTCTTTTAGACAGGAATATAGGAAAGAAAAAAATACAAAATATAGTACTGTTTGCAAACAAAAGTAAAGATATTGGCCAGTATTCAGAAAAAAATGTTAATATGTCCACATAATCATGCTGCAATGAATAACTATCAAGACTGCATGAGGTGAGCTAACAGGCATTACAAATACATACCTGGTAACATATCATGGCCCTGCTAGGTCTGGTGCTGCCTAACCTGCTACTCACTTGTCTAATCAGCAGTAGGGCGTAGGGTGATGTAAATGCAGTGGGCACAAGCACAAACAAACATTGACAAGAGGAGGCGCTGATACAAAATTAGGGGAACACAAAGGAGGTACACAGACAGAAAAACACAAAATGGGTAAATGGTGATGAGGAGGATTGGACAACAAACAGGGGAGGGTGGCTGACACACAAGGAATGGGTGCACCATGATAGGGCATGGGGGTGAGTATGACCTGCTAATTGGCAGCAGTGAGAAACTCCACTAGAAGTCAGTCACATCTAGTACTACCAACATAGGCCCAGACATTGGCGGCCTTGTAGTCAGTGCAGCTATGTGACTGCAAGTCACATGAGAATATGCTGCATGGGGTCAATAGGAGTGTCACAGCACTAGTGCACCACAGCCACTACCATCCTTTGTATCTCCCATTAGGTGACCCAAGGGGAACCCCTCCAGTGCTGCTCAGTAATAAGGAGCCTACAACTCCCAGTGAAGATGCAGCACAGACTCCACCAGCAAGCTCTCCTGATCACCCCATTCATCACCCTGCATAAGGTTGGCCTGGAGACCAGGGGCCCAGCTGGACGTGTGAGGCTGGTGTAGGGCAGAGGGGAAGTTGTTGTTGTTGTTGTTGTTGTTGCTGCTGCTACTGCATCATATCTCGCTTCAAAGTTGACACTGCAGGATAAAAAAACAAATTTTGAGAAAGCAAACCATGAAAAACAAATAATAAAATAAAAAATATGAGAGAGAGAAAAAGAGAAAAGGACAGAAGCAGTAAGAATCAGTAGTATTGCTACACTTTTGTACTATAAGTCCCAGAAGGAGGAAAAAGCATTTAGCAGACCAATGATGATAAATGTGCAGGGAACAGCTATGACATGACTGTGGGGTAATGGTACAGGACATGAAGCAATGTATCTCATTATCACTGTGAAGGACAGTGACACTATATATGAAGGTTAAGCAGTGCATTTGCCATTGACAACAAAGTTATACAGAAATAAAATTAATGCACAAATAAAATGCATAGCTCTTTAAAGGTAACAATGTATATACAGGTAAAATGAGTCGAATGTTGTGATGTGCAACACAGGCTGGCACTGTACCACATATAATATACCTACTCATACCAACTAGAATGCGTAATGGACACTATCCCTGTGGTAGTACTGCACCTGGCCAGAATGAAATACAAGGGCAGCAATGCAAAACTGCCTGACAGTTGGCATATCCATGCAATGCTAGGCATACCTGCCACAGTGATGGTTAGTGGAATGGGCACTAATGCATCTTGAAATGGCAGTTAGGCAAGGGCACTGTGCATTTCTTGCATGACAACCATAATGGTACAAGGCAATGAACAATACAAACACATGAAGTACTCGAGAGGTGACCTACACCCTTGTTTGCAGTGTTACTCTCAGTCAGTATACTCTGCAGTACAATGGCACTGTCAAGAATAAGTGGCAATATTAAAGCCAGTAATGCATTTAACACATACATTTAACATATATACAAGTCATGAGCAAAGCAGAAATACACGCACTGATTACCTTATTTAGCATCACTACAAACCTGGAAAGTGCAGTGATAATTAAGTGAATAAGTGAATAAATGTAAATAACACATACCCTCAACACTTGGATAACCCTGTCTGCCTCCTTGTGGAGGTGGCCCTGTTCTCTTTTATTGCTTTCAGAGCTGAAAGACACAAACAGGCAAAAAGTATTAATGAGCACAGCATACCCATAGACATCAAAAGAGCTTCTTCCTGTATAATAACACCTAATTTAGTAGGACAAAGGAGTATAGAGTCATATTTACTTTAGTACTCAGGCTGTCTCTTCCTAACCTCTTCTTCCAATTGGCAAAAAAGGTCAGAGTGGTACATCTTCAGGTTATTATACGTGTACTGGCAATGATAAGCAGAGCTGGTGATTCCTGTGACACCACTCACCTCTCTAGCATATAAGAGCCAGGAATCTGCCTTGTACTAGAGGCCCTCATAAGAATCCACAAGCAGACACTCCCAGTGGAATAAAAGCTTCAGGTGAAGAAATGTCTTCATCTCCCTGTTTCACTACATGCGGGTTCTTTCAAAATCAGGTGTTGAGGGTATGTGTAATTTACCTGTATTCATTTATTCACCTGCCTAGCACTATACTTAGGTTTGTAGCTCTGCTGCATCATGTAATAAATAGATGTATTTCTGCTTTGCTTATGACTTACATATATTTTAAATGCACATGTAAATGTCATCACATTGAAACCAGGAGTGAAAACAATACTGATCTACATCAATGCACATTACAGAAACCACATAATAAGCAGTGATGGGCAGAATGGCATCTTGAATCAGCCTGATACCAATACGCAGTAGCCCTAATACAACAACATGCATGGACTGAGGGGTAGCAGTTGTATGTCCATTACAGATGGTAGCAGTTCTGCCAAAATATATGCAGTATACTACTATGGCATCACAACACTACCTACAATCCCTAACTAGCATCACACCCTTAAAGGTCACTTTGAGAACATTCAAAGCCTGAAGGAGTATGAATTTAATGGAGCTGCTTGGGCATTCACAGATTGTACCACAGACTACCATACAGGTGCACACGCTGGTGCAGGGGCCACTCCACAATGCAAGGTCAACATCATGCTGTGCTATCAATGTGATTTAAGAACATTTCAGTGAGTTTACCTCATTAGCATAATTGCTGCGCTATGATGCCAGTAAGAGCAAAATAAAATACTGTGATCACAATTAAGGAGCTCACTGCACTATTAATACTGCAATCGCAGAGAGCGCATATAATCTCATTCAGAATACTGGAGTGTCGCATAAACACTATAAAAACTGATGACTGTTGAAAGGAGACACAGGCCACTAGAAGGTGGGGTGGCAGCATTGATATCTAAGCTTTATTAGGGAGGTTGCTAAATGGCAACCTATAGGGGATAGGAAAGAGGACTGAGAGCAGAGAACCATCCATCCCCTGTCCATCAACTGGACTGCTGAATGACAGGGAATGCAAGAATAATCCTGTTGAGTGACAACAAAGACAGGGAGGGGATTTAGAATGAACATCCTCTACTCCAGTGATTCAGCTGCCAGACATGTCAAAAAGGGGTGGGATGGGGTGAGGATAGCATACTCACTAAATGGTTCAGGCATGGATGTGCTCACATGCAGGAAAAGCTGATGTTGTATGGAGGTCCAGAGGTCTGTATAGATGAATCACAGGCTATGTGTTACAGCACAATCTGTTTCCGTGCTGCCCCTATCACATTGTTGTATAGATATATCTTCTGAAAACACAGAATAGCAAGAATGGGTTCTCAAGTACTGACCGTAGGTTTATGTTCCCATCAGGTACTAAGATGGCACCAAAACAGCAACAGTGACAGGAAAAGTTCATCCAGCAGACAGAGGTGTTATTACAGTCAGTATGTACACATGGCAGACACATTCCAATCACAGATGAGGCTGACAGGGCCTTCAGGGAGCAGGAGTGGAAGACCTTTGTGATGCATGTGAATGCCAGTGGTGGCCATAAGAGAATAGCAGAACATGTCTGCCTCATAGCCACCTACATGATACATCTTACCTGTAAGAAAACTCAAGCCATTGTACAGAAGAGAATGGGAACAGAGGGCAGTCTACCATCATAGACTACTCCACAGACCACAAAGAGTTCTTGATGTCCCTGTCTGGGGACAGAAAAAGAACACTTATATCTTAATGGAGACCTGGATGTGGGAGCTGGAGAGGTAGTAGCATCACAAGTCTCTGTCAGGGATGCACCAGCTTGGTATTACCATATGCCACCTAATAATTTCTTGTGGTGCAGTGTGATCATGGACAAATGGAAAACTCCACCATATCACTCTCACAGGTCAGCAGGGTTGAAATTACTACAGTGTGTCCACAAGGTATGCATGCATGCATGTATGTATGCTGTTGTAGCATTTGGATTTCAGCCTGTCAGATGTCTTAATTTATACATAGGTTTTTGCCTGTCTGCCTTCACAAATGCAACTGTCATGGTGTCTGCCATAAAAGAAGAGGACATCCCTGATGTCAGTGTGGCAACAGTGCATGATAGTGATGGCAAACTAGTCATAGCATAGTCTGACAGCACAGTGTCATTATTTGTGACAGCTACAGTGGAGGGCTGTGTCTGGACCCGGTCCCTACATTTACACTGACTATCGAGGGAGAAAGAACCAGTGCATGACACACCATCATCAGCTGACACTGCAACAGCAGTGGGCAATGGCATCATCACAGAATGTGAAGACAACTTAAGGAATCAGGGTGCCAGTGGACAGCAGTGCCATAATCTCCACCCAGTGCTTGAGCTAGATGTCACACTGGGCATAACTCAATAGATATACAATGACTACTAATACTGTACTGGAGATGAATAGTATATCATTTGGCACAAGCAGTGACATCTGTGAGGGGCTACAGTGTTTGCATACAGCCATGTAGTACAAGGACAAGGAGCACACAGACTTGTTTGTTGCTGTTGCAGCCAGCATCTTTTACTATGGTGATATGTACTGTGGCCATCACTTACCCATGGCCACACCTTCTCTGCCTACATTGTGGGTGCATCCCACAATGCAGGTATATCAAGGTCATGGAGTGCCACTTCATTGCCACCATCTACTGGTCATAAACAGCAGTGGTATGCAAGTGCCACCACCAAGGGTGTAGCATCCATGACAGTCCACTGGTACAGATCATGACAGTCACAATTACACATCATCTTTTCCAATGGGTACTGATGACAGTTCCATTCAATAAAGAGTAAATTCAGGACTGGAACTAGCAGTAGGTGACTTAGGCAGCTGCCTAGGTCGTGGTACGTTCTGGGAGGGGGGCTGGTAACAACATTAAATATAATTTTAAAAAGAAGAAAAGTTTCCTACTGCTGATTTTAAGACATTTAGTGTTCAGTCTACCGCTTGCATCCAGACAATGAGACAGAGCATGTGTGTGTGTGTGTGTGTGTGTGTGTGTGTGTGTGTGTGTGTGTGTGTGTGTGTGTGTGTGTGTGTGTGTGTGTGTGTGCGTTCTGGGGGCTGGTAACAACATTAAATATAATTTTAAAAAGACGAAAAGTTTCCTACTGCTGATTTTAAGACATTTAGTGTTCAGTCTACAGCTTGCATCCAGACAATGAGACAGAGCATGTGTGTGTGTGTGTGTGTGTGTGTGTGTGTGTGTGTGTGTGTGTGTGTGTGTGTGTGGTGTGATGCCCTAGTTACAAGGGGCAGTTTGGTTAATTAATTAAATTGCTCAAGCTCAAACCCTGCACCTTGGTTACAGGGAGCAAGAGCCTTAATTATGTACACCAACTGCCAGACCATTTGGCAAATCACTGAGGCTTACAGTCAGTCAGTCAATGTCAATCATTAGAGTGGGTTGAAATTTCCAGAAATTAGTACTTCTGCCATTATTGTTTCATACATTTTATTTTACCACTTAACTGGAAATTTAAAATGCTCTCTTATAAATGTTGCTGTATTAAACAAGACATTTAAAATGATCATAAAGATGAACCAAAGAACAAATGCATTTACGCATGGTCATAAAATGTATTCTGGGACCCTTAATTTGAAAACAATCTGAAAATCAAAGTACATTTAATTCTCCACTGGTCAGAAGTATTTTAATTGACTGTGAGGTTTCACAGAATTTTTAATGAAAGTGAATTTCAAAGGAATAGAATTCTACTGTTGCTTGTGCTAAGTATATTTTCAATGTGCAGCTGTTTTGTTTAGAAAATGGCCATCAGTGTCTGTCCTGTAAAATTTGAAAGCAGTGTTAGAGGTACAACAAGGAGTGTTAGAGCTACAACAAGTAGTACAATTGCCACTGGTGCAGAGGGTTGTGGGTTATATTCCCATACAAAGTAGATGGATTGCTGACACTGAAGTGCAGCATAAGGGCTGCTGCACTCCTGAGTTTGTCATTCTTTAGATGAGATATTAAACTGAGGCTCCGTCTGACTGAGTTGATTATAGATCAAAAGGATGTAAAAGATCCCACATCACCTATCACAAAGAGTAGCATCATTTATTTTACATTATTTACATTATATACATCATTTACCCACAGTGGTGGTGCTGCGGTAGCGTTGTCGCCTCACAGTAAGATGTTGTCTGGTTCGATTCTCAGCTAGTGCGTCTTCTGCATGAAAACATGTGTGAATGAGTGTACCTTCATTGAAGGTAGTGCATCAGGGCTGGTAACGTGGCATGTAAAAATCAACTACCAATCATTAGCAGACCGGAGTTCTGCTGTGGTGACCCCTAACTGGGAAAAAACAAAAGACACAACAACAACAGCATCATTTATATTCCTTATATTTTTACAAAAAACATGCAAACAAGAATTACATTGCTTCCATATTTCCAAACTCCTAGTATTTTAAAATAATAATATTTTCATTTATATTTTATGCAAAAATCCTCCCAAAATATTTTGCCATAAGCAAAACCTTAATTTACCTAAAAGTTCAGCTAAACTACATTTTTAATGAATAACTCTTTTAAGCTAGCTTTCTGTATTTCTAAATTACCCCAAACAAAACTTTATCCATAATATCAATTAATTCCGTATCTGTCTCCTCATAATATTCATTTAAAATCACATTCATATTTATAAACTTAATTTTTTCATATTTTTAAACTCCATTTTTATATGTACGAATGAAAAAAAAACCTTAAAAAAAAGTTTCCATAATTTCTTTAATCTTTTACATCCTAAAAAAATGTCTCTATTTCATCACAAAGTAAACATACCTTTTGTAACAATATCTTATATAACATATTATCTTTTACAGGTAAATTATTTATTGCTAATCTCCATAAAAAATCCTGACACTATACCACATTGCAAAACCTCCTTTCTTTTATAGACTTAATAATATTGCTACTTAATAGGTTCATAGATTAGTACTAAGCTAACTGCCCTTGCAAGCCATTTTATGTCTAGCAAATTATCTCTTGTGAGACTCAAACCCTACACCCTGTGCTTGTAAGGCAATCACCTTAACCATTAGGCTACCCTCCCAACCCCTCTTCTCAAGGATTTAACCAATAACATCTATTATTAATGTCCTTATATCAAACCTTCCTAGACATCATGATATTTCTATTTTCCAAACCCCATATGCTGATTTTATTTTGATATTCCATAATCTCTTCTTTTTCAAACATCTTTTCCTTTTAAATCCACCTTCAATTTTCCACCACTCTCCATATTTAATATTAAGTATCAAAGGCTCTAAACATCCTTGTTTATACCATTTTTATCCACTAACATCTCATATGAATTCGTAGAAGCTGCATACACAACTGGATTAATTAAACCTAAACCACCATCTTTACGTTCCAAATACCAAATCCCCATCTTCACAGGACTTGCTCTACTACCCCCCCCCCAAACAAAAGAAAACTGCATGTAGCAATTATTTTTCTGTTATACTTGGTACCATATATATATATATATATATATATATATATATATATACCATAGCCAAAAACCCAGTCATACCTAAAATAAACAAACAAATCAAATAAATATTTTTCTTATAAAACATCTAAAATGTTTTCCATAACCTACCTATCTTTTTGATCTTTTCAATAGTGCTCTTCACTTGATCATAAATAACTTCTTTTTTCCAAATCAGATACCAAACACAATTACCTCTATAACTCCAAATCTAATACCTTCTATTTCCCCATTCTCTCTAAACCAAAACTCTTATTCTTACTTAATTCTTAACCCACATCCCCCAACATTCACCACACTTCTAATCATTCTGTCCATTCATCCATATTTTATCCCTTGCTTTGATAATTATATCATCTGTATATGATACAAAACTAAGAATACACAAATTTCCACGCACCAAATATTTCCTTTTAAAATAGGTATAGGCATCTTTTTACCTACATATTGAGAATTAGAGAAAAAGAAAGCTCATTCATAGGATAAGCTGGCCTCAGTCCCCTGCTCATATTTATTACTGAACCGAACCATCCATTTATGAAAACCCTTACCTTAGCTTTATTATACACAAATTGTAATACCTTCAACATATCCCTTTTCAAACCGTACTTCATCAGAATAGAGCATGAACTTTTACAACCTACATCCAATGGAAATAATATACCATCTTTACTTCTACATCAACAATCATCCACTACCACTCTTACCAACATTAACACATCTTGACTGCATTTCCCCTTAACACCAAAAATACCCTCAACCAAAGCTTCATCCATCACATCTTCAAACCTAATTTGCAATATCTTCATAAAAATCTTATAATCCATATTATACAATGTTATAGGCCTCTGATTCTTGATATCATTTTTCCCTTTTCTTTTTCCAAACAAATTTATTAAATTCTTCACGTCTCCTCATTTCCATCCACTTCCGCTAATCATTCATTAAACACATTTACTAATAACCTTTATAGTTTTTCCTTTAATCTTTTATAAGCTTTATTTCCAGTACCATCCACGCCTCATGCTGAGTCAGCCTTCATTTTATCCAATATCTTATTCAACTCATCCATTAACCTGTCTTATTAAACTATCAATATATATATCTAAAATGTCTTAACACCATCATCTCATTTTTATGCTACCTTTCTCATAAATATATTTAACATGCAATTCTATATTTAACAATTTATCTTTTTATTCTTCACAATATTCCCTTCACTATTTTTTATTTTGTTCATAATGCCAACTACACTCTTAAGCCATTTAACAAAAAAAGAAGAAACCTTCTATGTAGGATTTGCTCAGAGTTTGGTGCACCCTTGTGGCAGAAGTGTGTAGCTCAGGTTCCATCTGAGTTGGGGATTGCTGGTAGTTTGTCTTAAAACTGTTGAATATTGCATAGGGTAAAATCCTTGACTAATGGAAGGTAATCCACTAAATATTGCAATAATGTTTATTTATTTTTTTTTCCTTTTTGTATCTGTAAATCAATAAAACTGTGTTTAAAAAAAAAAAAAAAAAACTGTTGAATATTGCCTGTATTTAAGCCTCACATTTGTGTGTAGCTGCACATTGGACAACAGGGGTTAGAACTGCCCTGTTTGGACGCAAAAGCCTGGAAACTTAAATTTTCCATAGATGTCTGTCAGTAGAACCCTCCCAAGTCCCCTGTTGCTCTGCAACAACTCAACTGAACACCGAACAACATTGCCACAGCTCTTCACCCTAAACCGTCAACAGAATAAACCCCTCTGTTATTCTTAATCATAAACTGATCTAACTTACCCACTCCCCAACAGTACTATGGTATAAACCTGCTATTATAAATGGTCACTTTTCCACCATTTCTCTGACCAACCTGATTGACTCGGGCATCCTGAGGCAATGTAGTAATTGCCTCACATATACTGGAAACAAACAAATGCCATATGTGAGAGATGTAATTACACTATCAATTTGGAAACAATCCTCTCACGTAACAAAAGACAAGACATCAAACAGGTTGTCAGCTCATGCACTTCACCTGTCACACAATCTCAGGATGCAACACATAAACCCACATATGTGGAGGTATTCACTAGTCGCCTACCAAAAGATCAGAGACCTCACAAGTGCAAATTATCTGCACACACCTTAACATGTATAAAAAACACTGCACATAGCAACACAAATATCAGTGTCTCACCAAATAAGCCCGTAAGGTGAAACACCTCAAAACCTAGTGTCTTGGTCATAGAAGACTCTATAGTGAGACACACAGATGTCCTCCTCACCACTCTGGACAAGGAGAAGGCCATGGTCAACTGCCTATCATGTGCCAGGATCCTTCAGATCATGCATGCACTCAGGTCACTCAACAACAAGTACCATTATGGCTCTGTCATACTCCATGTTTGGTGAATGACTAGAGAGGTACCTCCTTAGACTATATGAAGAGAGACATGGCTAAATTCTTAGATTGTGTCCCAAGCAGGTATGACCCTAGCCCTAAGCAGAATTCTATCTTCACCCAGGATGACGCCACAATATAACCAAAAAATTATTGACTTTAGCAATTGGCTTAGCTTCTGATGTCATTCTGGGGGGGGGGCTAGTAATTGTCAGCCTGACAATACATGGTTGACAGGCTACACTGCTTTGCCAGAGATGGTCTGTACCAGTCTATGCTAGGCTTTCAGATACTGGCTAAGGTGCTTGCCTCCCCCATAGTCCCTTTTCAGGCAATGTCAAATGACAAAATTTCTGATATAGCAAAATCCCCTCTAGACAAACTCAAGGTTCTGCTGCTTAATGCTATGAGTCTAAACATGAAACTGCACTCCCTGGAAGCACTCCTCACCTTGGAAGATGCTGATGTCTGTGCAGTCACTGCAACATGGTCCAAGGCTGCAGAGAGCACCCCAGATGTGAAAGGCAACAATGCCTTCCACATGTTCAGACTTCAAAATGAGCATGAAAGAACCAAAGGTGGAGGGATATCCATCTTCATTAAAGCCAAGAACACCTCCAGTTTGGTCTAATAGTACATCTGTCTTGAACTACTCCATGCCAATTAACTATAGGCAAAACACCCTACCATATCATTGCTAGCTATAGGTCCCTCTCCATGAACCAAGAAGCTACCTTGGTGGACATCCAGTATAAACAGATTGTATAACAAAAGGAAGAAATTGATGTCCAAGAACAAGAGACAACTGCCTCTGCAGAGGAAAAATTCCCTCCACAGATTGAACAAGCAAATCAGAAGTCTTGTAAAGACCTCTAAAGCTAATTATGTAGCTAAAATAGCATCTCTAGCCAAGAACAATCATAAGGCATAGTTTAACTACATCCAAAATCTAAAAGAAAGTGTCCAGCTATTTGCCGAACTGATAGTAGATGGTACTACTCACACTATACTGGAGAAAATTGCCAACCTGCTAGCTGACAGGTTTGGTGCAAACCTCACCCTCCTATCCCCACCAACCATACCCTAAAGTATACCTGACACCAGTTCCCTACCTAGTATCACTAGAGATCAAGTCATATCTGCACTCTCCAAGGCCAAAAACATGGCCTCGATTGGACCAGATACCATCCCAGGTTGCTTATTATGAAATGTAAAACAGGGCCTAGCTGACCCACTTGCAGTTGTCTTTAACCATAGCCTGAGAACTGGCTTTGTACTAGTAGAATGGTGAACAACAGTAATCCTCTTGCATAAAGGGGACCATCAACTGACCATGGGAACTATAGACCCATAACTCTAACCAGCTTCATTTGCAAGGCCATGGAAAGGATCAGCATGGACCTCATCAACAAGGACATAGGTGACCTTCAAACTCTAGACCCAACCCAGTTTGGCTTTGTTAGGGGTAGATCGTGTTTATTGGACCTGGAAGATTTTTTCAAGAAAGCCACCAAAGCCTTGGATGAAGGTAAGACCACCTACCTGGACCTAGCCAAAGCCTTTGACACAATCCCTCACTCCTGTATCATTGAAAAACTCTCCCAACTAGGTGTTAACCTTTACATCACTAAATGGGTTGTTAATTGGCTCACCAACAGAGCATATACTGTCAAAGTTGGTGACTCCACCTCTACCAGTAGGCCCCTCACCAGTGGCATACTGCAAGGATCTGTACTGGGCCCTTTTCTTTTTCTCGGACGTCCAGGCTAAAGTAGATGGCCTTTGGCTTACTAAGTTCACTGATGATTGTAACCTAGGTGCAATCACTGAGTCCCTAAAGGATGTCAATATATTACTGGAGGTACTAACACAATCAAATGACGGGTGCCAAAGTCGTGGTCTAAAACTAAAAGCAAAAAGTGCACTATTATCCCATTTGGCAAAGCAGAATTCCCCACTAATTACAATATTGACAGCACCCCTCTAATTACAAACCCAGTGGTGTGAGATCTGGGAACATAGGTGAACAGCAATCTGAACTTTGACCACCAGGTTTCCATGGTGATAAGGAAAGCCTTCTGTATTGCACATCTCAAAGTAAAGACATAGCATCCTGGTCTAAGGGTTTTATAATCCCACTTTACTCAATGTTAATAAGACCATTAATAGAGTACAATGCTCCCTTCTGCTTGTGACTCACCAGACACCTGAAGCAACTGGAGAGACCAAAGAAGTTTCTCACTAAGAAGATACAGGGCCTCCAAACCATGACCTATGTGGATAGACTGAAAGCCCTGTCACTGTACTCTGTATCATATAGGCTACTGAGAAGCTACTTCTGCCTGACCTACAGGGCAGTCTCTGACCCTGACCTGATGGAAATGCTGCACATCTGCCAACCAAATGGCACTAGAGTCACTCACTCTAGGGATCTCAGCCTTGCCAGTGACATTAACAGAACATGGTGGAGAGACAGGTATATCTCCCAGAGACTGCAGCTGCTCTGGAATAAACTTCCAATTCATGTGCAGCAGAGCTCCTCAATGACCCTATTCAAGAGCAACCTGGACTAATGGATGGGTGGCCTCAAATTCACTCCAGGGGTGGCACCCATGTCCCTCATGGACAGGGGTAGTCAGTGCTGATCTGTAAAGTACATCCATATAACCAAGGACAATTGGGGAAACCCAGGATTAATATGGCTAGACTTATAAAGGCTCTAGACCATGTAGCCTAGTAAACTCCTATGAACATATGAACTACTACATTTGGCTATATAACAGACCTTTATTTTTTTTTATTTTCCAAATACCTTCATAATTATTCTCTAAACTAATCAACACCTCATTAACTAAATTCTCATAAATCACTTTACCCTGTTTCCTTTTGCCCATTTCCAGTACTAAAAAAAGCTTTTTATATTTACTCATGAACCCTATCCACCAATCAGATCATGAACCATAAAAATCTCTCATTGATTCACAATCTCTCCATAATTGATCAATCTTCCCTTCAAACATCACTTCACCAGTACCCTTCATTGCTAATTTTTTTTAATTCCTTTTCTTTCATCTACTTTTTCTTGGCTTTCAACACATTCAACCCACATTCTTATATAATCAGAAATCTATTAATACCCTTCCTGTGTGTAATCTCAATGAATTAGATAACAAAAAAAAAAAAAACAATTTTAGTATAAAATAAATTTCTTTTGTATGTCCATCCATCTGTATTCCATATTTTCAAATCTTCAAATCTTGTGACTTCTTTTAACTTCTTAATATCCACTCCTTCTTTCTTCTTACACTTCCATTACCCTCAATTAAAAATCCTCCATCAAAATGATTTTCATACTTGCTATAACATATGCTTTCAATAACTCAAACAACGCCTCCCTCACTTTCATTGAAGAAAGGGCATATATATACCTATCACCCTTAAAACATCTTTACCTCTTCTCACATCAACAACAGTTGCTCTTCCAGCCTTAATAATGCAAAATTCTAATACTTTAATATCCTATCCTAACATAAAAACTGCACCCAAATATCTCTCCCTTCCAAAATTCCATACAATAGTCCCTTCCCACAGTGCTTCCATCTGAACTTCATCAGCTTCGGAAATGAAACTTGTATCCTGTAAACAAACTACTTCTGCCTCATATTTTTATGCCATGTGAGCAATTATGGCAGCATGGCTGTGCAGCCTGGTCGCATTACTGCCCATTTACATTATGATAACAACCATGGTCATTATGCTACCACCTGCTGTCTTACCTGAGCTTGGGTATACAGGTCATGTAGGGTGTGTGATACTGTACAGCCTAACTATACAGCTCTCATCCTCCCCAGCTAATGACCACTTGCATTGTGTTGCCATACATGAGCATTGTACTACTGTGTTGCTCACTGATCCATATCATGTGTTCTCTACTAGGTGTAGCATTATGTCTCAGCTATCATTATTCACTCCTGGACTTCACCTGACAAGATAACATGGCCTGTGCAAGACCCGAGTGCAACAGGGCTCCTGCATGGTGCAACACATAAACTAAAATCTTTTTGCACCTACTACACATGTAGCACAGGGTGCAGCTGTTGATATAGAGCTGTATAAGGTTGAGTAGTGCCATCACAAATAATGTGATCTGAAGAGGTACCACCTAGACCTTCTCCACCAATGAGAAAAAAAGGTTAGGGAGATACAGTCCCCATACAACAGTAAGCTTTCATTTTTTGCAGCGTCATTATACATTGGGTCTACAAGTATAGGAATAGCTGCTTTCTGCCATCACAAATATGCTGATTTCATTAATGTTATTTTTGATTTGCAGTGGGAGACAAAATTGCACCAAACAGGTCTGTTGCCAAAGGAAGCAGGTTGGATTCTCCTGGCAGCAGGACATGTGTGCTGTGGCAGCAGGGTATGTGTACTGTGGCACCATCAATGTATGTGTACTGTGGCAGCAGGGCATGTGTACTGTGGCAGAAGGGTATGTGTACTGTATTGCTACTTTAATTTTAGGGAAATTAATCTGCTTACTACAGCACAGACTGTTATTTGTTCTTTCACTTTAAGACCTTGCCATACTTTGTAATGCAGCAACTCTACTAATTTTCTTCACTAAGCCCGTTATTCCAGAATAGAACTGCATTGAAACTACGTATACAACAGTGTATTTTATTTCTTCCGTATAACTATTAGACCATTACTTAGTTGTGTATTGTCTAATCTACCACTGCAGAGTTCCCCACTGCTCTTATAAGACTGTCATTTTTAATGCATGTATAACTCTACTAATCTTTGCCAGTTATTCCTGAAATCTCCAGGTGTATAACATCTGCAATGAACCAGCAGTGTTTTCCTCTGATAGAACATTACTTAGTTGTACATTGCTGTTACCACTGCAGAGTTGGCCATTGTAACACTGTTATTTTTAATGCATTTGCATCTGTGCTAATCTCCATCTACAGCCAGCCATTCCTGAAATCGCCACATGTATATGACAACTGATCTGAACCTGTGTACTCGGCAGTGAGATTTTTTTTTCCTTTATATTACAGCATTACTTAGTTATTCATTGCCTATTATAGCTTGCAGTTTTAAGCAAGTAATCTGCTTTACTGACTTAACCTGTATCACATATCCCTACATTCACCATAGTGTGTCCATGTACTGTTGTTTTTTAAGTACTGAGTTTTTTATTTATTTAATTTACTTATTTTGTTATTGTTTCATTGTTCATTGCACTTATCCACTGGCCTCCACCCATACAATGTGCTTCTGTCCTATACACCAGTGACAGTGATGGTGACGGTGACACTACCATTCATATCACATGGAGTGACAGTGACATTCATATCCCATGGGATGACACTGACATTTATATCTCATGGTATTATACCCAATCTCATTACAATTCTTCCCAGCCACTGGTATACATTGTGCTGCTGTTTTTTTTTTTCTCTTCCGGGGTCTGTGATGATAAAGAGTATAAAGGGTACCATATCATACTAGCCACTGCTCTTCTGACCCAAAGCCTTTCTACTATAGTCTTCTTTCTATATTGCTTTGATGTTTAGCTTGTTAGCATTTATTTCATTTTTTTGCATAGCTGGCCATGGGAAAAGCAATGTTAAGACAGCAACCACCATGCCTCTGCAATGAACGCTTCATCAACTGATGGGTCCCCAGCAGTCTGCAGGCCTGGAGGGTTCACTGTTAGCCTCTGGTGCTGCTTCTTCAGTGGGTAACATAGGTTCCTCATCAAGAAGTGGCATGGATGGGCCTTCGTGAATCACTCAGCTATAAGTGGGGTAGCTGATCAGGAGTTGGCTGGACTTGTAAATCGATACCTATAGTAATACCTTCAATCAGACCCTTGTGTTAATAGTTATAGCACCCTCAATCAGAGACTTGTGCTAATAGTTAATCTGCATAGCTGCCTGGCCCTGATCATCAAGCCTTCAGAGGCAGAGCCTACCAATTGATGTCAACCACAGCAATGATTGTAGGGGGCCACCCTGGGACAACTTAGCAGGTTGTCCTCTCCTTATCATGGAGTTTCATTCTTTCTATCTCACTCAACCTCCTCTGTTTGTTGTCCAGTTCTCCACATCACCAGTTGCCCATCCTCTGTCTGTCTGTATTTCTCCATTGTGCCCCCCCCCCCACTTTTGTATCAGCACCACCAGCGTCAGTCTTTGTTTCTGTTATATATCATGTGATTTTCTTTCCAGTTTATAGTCCAAAAGCAGATGACACTTTACTGTGTAGCCCTTGTATGGGCTTTCAGCTATGCCTATATTGCACATATGCGGTGCTTCGATACTCATATGAACCTCCATCCCATCAGGTATGTAACCAGCATGCTTATAGTCCCAGCCGATATCCTCACTTGCATTTGACTGCCATTTTCTCAACTGCATATCTTCATTATACAGTGCTGTCACAGCACGTCTAGAGTTGTCACTTTTTCAAATGCCCAAAGTGGGAACATTTTTTGTAAAAAGTGAGATTTTACAGGATAAGACATACTCATTGCCAGGGCAAAGGACAGAACTTCACTTTTTTGCCAAAATAAGCTTATTCATGTGGCATTTGCATTGCTTATGGTATTTCATATAACACTTAGGTGCTTCAGATACAAAATCACTGTTATATGCACCTATTAAAGATGTATGAAATATTTTTTGTCCTAAAATCTGGGGACATTTGCCATTTTTTAGTTTTTTTCTGCAGGACACAACTACCAAAAGAGGGACAGGTGGTAACCCTAAGCATGTCTGTACTGTGTCAGCATTTACACATGCTTAAACCTCATTTGGCCACATAGCTCATGTTTGACCAAGCTATTTAACACAGCAAGGTTGTATTATTATTATTTCTGAATCTCCAGCATAAACATAAGCACACACATACACACACACACACACACACACACACACACACACACACACACACACTCAAATACATGCATATGATTTAAATGTGGAGTAGTGACAACATTTTATAGCTGTAGACGTACATAAAACATCATATTCATCCCCCATTATATAATGTAGAACATTTTCCTGCTAAGCAATGATCATCAAAGAAAGTGTCTAAGCAATATGGAAGTAATTTTTGATCAGTGAAGGTCCTTTTTATCTCCCAACAGTGCTGCACATTAACATGATTGTATCAAGTAATGCTTGTGCTCTGGAATCCAAAGCACAGGGATGTGAATTTAAGTCCTGCAGGCCCAAACTGTTCACTGTTTAGAAGCTGGTACTGAAGACGAAGGCTCTGACTTGTGAATGAGCTGCTTTCCTTTCCAAAGGATAGGGCTTGAATTTTTCTACCTTCATTTGCACATTGTGTGACCTTGAGCAAATCAATTAGACAGTTCTTTGGGGCAACTAAACATTTGGACTAAGCTATCAGTGGTCCCCTGGACTGCAAGTCTTGCAATGATCTATAAATAAAAGCATTAAGGAAGGAAACAGGAACATCACTTTATGAGACCGGTTCTGTGGGTATGATCCTTTGTTTCCTTGTTTTGTTGAATGTTGGCAGTGTGCTTATTAGTTAGCTGTGAATAAACTGGATGCCATAAAATCCGAGTCTAAAAAACTATGAACACATTTTTAATTTAACTTGTTTTTTATAGGCACGGAGTTGTGTTTTTTTGCTACAATAATTTGTCTATCACTAAGTGCAGATTGGTTAAGGCTATAAAATGCTAAAAAAACTGCTCCTGTAGTACAGGGTTTGATTCCTTTAGCCTTCATATGTCTTCTGTGTGACCAGGTTATTCCACCACACAATATTCCTGGGCGGCTTGTGGGAAGAGACATTTGCATCCACTGAGCTGTCCAAAGCTGTCAGCATATGCATTACACATTTGTCTTTTGAATTTCTGCACCTTTCACATAACCACACAAATATTTTATTATGAATTCCAGCACATTTCTTGTAGTTTATTGGGTTCCTAAACATATTTTCACTAAATATCAGTTTCAAGAAAAGAGAAATTTACTGTTCCTCATGCTAACTCTGTTTTCAAACTGAAAGTTTTATTTTCTTTAGAAAATGTCTGCCAATGTTTTTGCTGAAAAATGTGAAATAAAAGTTTTAAATGAAATTCAAACCTCTGTAAAAACTGTAAATGTAAGGATGAATATAGTATGCACACTGACAGGTTTGAACAGTGTTTTATTATAATTTGGGAAAGACAGCATAATAATGGGATATTGATATGGCTGGCAAGGGCCTGGTTCATTACCCTACATAGGGCCTTATTTGACCACAATCCAGCTCTGTTTACTCTGGAAGAATATGCTGCAACAATATGGTATTATCAGTTATTGGTGTAAGTCAGACCTGTAATGAGTGATGTCAGATGGGGTAGCTATTTTTGATGACGAAGAAGACATAGAAAAGTCAAAAATGAAATGTAGGTGTCCTGCAAGCATGTAAGCAACCCCTCAAAAATGTATGTTGTATGTAGTAATGGGTCTACTGCTTTTGGTTGAATTACATTTGGTCGAAAATTATTTCAGGCAGCCCACTTCACTGAAAGCACATTTGATTGAAAGCACATTTGGTCGAATGCCATTTGGTCGAAAATGGAATATAGCCCCTGTCCCACTGCAGTGCAACCCTGGAGTGAGAATATAAAGTTAGGGGGTGGGGGGCACAGCCCCTCACATTGGGGGGTGTGGGGGCATAGCCCCCCACATTTTGCAACTAGTTTTTACTGACATTATATGTTTCAATGTATTTTTAATGGATACACAAATATACAATAGTGAATACACTGTCCCCCACACCCCCCAACTTTATATGCTCACTCCAGGGTCACACTGCAGTGGGGAAGGGGCTTTATTCCATTTTCGACCAAATGGAATTCGACCAAATGGGTTTTCAGTGAAATGCATTTTTGGTGAAGTGGGCTGCCTGAAATCATTTTCGACAAAATGTAATTCGACCAAAAGCAGCAGACTCATAGTAATATATCTCATTATTGTATGACTTTTGGATTGTTGAACAAAAGCTGCTGCAGTATTTATGTTATCTTTAATTGTTTTGGTGTATTCATTGCATTAATGAATGAATTAATTCATTAATTGGCATGGATTATGTAATATATTTATTTTGCTGTACCTTCTTTCCATCCTCCAGCAACTGTAAAGCAGTTGACATTTGTCAGGTCATATAGTCTGCATTATTTGGAGTGATGATCACAACAGTCTCTATCCATTATGTAATCACTGCTGCATGTCACTGTCATCCTCTCTATAAGAATGGTTTGTGAAGGATTTTTACATTTAGTTAAAAGCTGTTATTTTATATGGCAGTTAGTGCAGAGGACTGAAGCCATATTTTGATTTGTAGATGGTTTTGGAGCATGTTGCATTTGGCTAAGTATCCTGTTGTCATACATGGAAAGCTGCTTCCTGTGCCAAGGGTACAAGGTTTAAATCTTTCCCCCCTTCATTTTCCTGCTATGTGACCTCAAGTAAGACATGTAACCAGACAGTGCTTTGAGGAAATTGGGAAATTGGGCTAGTCTCCTAAATGATTTCCTCCACTGCATGCCTAGTAACTAAGAACCTGCATTTTTTTTCCAGCATTCTCTATTGCATAGCTGATCTTGTTCAGGAAGTTATTGCAATATCCTCCCCACACCAATTTTGTAATGCAAAATAGGCTGTTTATTCCTCAAGGGCAGCAAGCACTGTATTTGAAGCACTGAAATGCAAAGTTGTTTGCCAACAGAAATATATGCATTAGTAACAGTTCTCTTTAATATGAAATTATTTAGATGACGTTTATATATGCATATATTGTGCATATTGACTTAGCATATGTTATCAAATGGTTAACATTTCTTATGCTGTCATCATAAATTATTTTCTATTTAAACTTTAATGCACATAGCTGGTATTATGATGTGATGCTACTGATCTTTATACAATTTTATGTAGTTCATCAAAAGCAACTAGTACAGTACATGGAATATATTTCTTCATAGCAAATAGGGGTATATACAGTTGATAAAGTGGCTATAACGGCTCTGAGAATTAATAGCTATTTGTGGACAAAAGTACCCTATGCACTTATCATCATTGTTAAACAGTCTTTACTCTGTATTTGCATGACTAGTGAACACATGTGTATGTGTGAATTAAGTTGTGCTACTTTACTATGGATAATGTGTGCTTTTGTGAAATAAACTTGAAATATATTACTTTGGGCATTATTATTGCTATTATTTTTGACACATACATCTGAGAAGGATACGCTCAACAACATAGCTATAATTGCTGGGTTTGTGCGATGTCTGTGGATAAAATGACTGACCCTGCTGTGTTAAAAAGTCATTAGTCATTAGTCTTTCTTTTCAGGCCTTGTGTATATCTGTGTAAAGCAAACTGGAATACTTAACTGTGGCCATTTTTATTACACTCAAACATGTAATGTGTACACAGTCAGTTAAGTGGCCATAGCTGATGAATGTGGATATTGGTGGATTATAATGACAGCAGCTTCAGTTGCCTTTTATAGCTGAAATGTTCTGAAATGGGTGTTTTGACATTATTGATTAATATATTTTGTTTCATTGCTTGGTGGAAAAATATTAAAACTACAAATTTAAAATTTACTCTTAACAAGTGTTGCTATATTAAAAAAAAAGTGTACATTAAAACAATAAGGAAGGTGAATCCAAAAGAACACATGCATTTATGCATGGTCCTAAAATGTGTGAAGGGATCCATGGTGTGAAAACAGTCCAGGGCCAAAAGTACACTTAATCGACCACTGTGCTATTCTTGAAATGGCCAAATGGTATGTATTAATGACATATGGTGATTAATTTGCTAGTCTGGTTATTTTTGCCCCTATCTCTTGACCATCAAGTCTCCCCTTGATCAGGCAGTACCCATTTATTCCTCCACTCAGGAGATTTAATTAATAGCTGATGAGAGAGCTTTCCAAGTGCAAGAGCCATCATTCAGACAGCTGGGAGGGGGATTTATGTTCTTACCAGCATGTCAGTGATGAAAGCATTCACCAACTGAGCTGGCATGAGCACATTCATAGCATTAGACAGATAAGAGGGTGGAAAGGTTAGAAATGGACTTCATATAACTGGAGAAATGACTTGATTGCTTGCTTACTTTATTTGTAAGTTTGCTGGAACTAATGACCCATTTTCTATTACAACTTTACTAAAAATCAAAAGTAGCAAGATGTACATATTGCAAACTAGAAATAGTGCAGTGTAACAGTGCAATTCCATTACAAAGACTGTCCAAGGACAAAAACTAAATAAAATGGTGCATAGTTCTCTGGTTAATAAACCACATATCTCCTCTAACCAGAGAGCTGAGATTCAGCATTGAACTGGGCTGAAGAAAGTACTTATTTTTTTATTAAACATGGTTGCAAAGATGAGACTTGGACTGCTGAAGAGTGGACAGGTATCTCATATTCTGTAAGTTTGCATTTCACAGTAAGAGATTTGTAATGAATACTTTGGATAAAAAGATTAGTGGGTGAGCATCTGATGATTTAAGGCAAGAGCATATCAGTAAGGACAATAATGATCTTGCTGTTAATGTAGTTGTTAAAATTTATGCCTTGGTAGAGGGAAGTGCACTTATGCTCAAAGTGTGGTAAGCTATTCCTAAATCTACAGATTTCGATTTGTAAATGGTTTTGGAGCATGTTGCATTTGGCTGACTATCCTGTTGTGATAAGTGGAAAGCTGGATTCTACTGTTAGCAGAAGTGCATCTTTCATGATGGCTTGTCATTCCTCGGGTATCAACAGCTGGGAGATACTATGGCTGATAGCATGGAGGGTCTTTCATTCAGTATTTACATGAGTAAATGAAAAAGTTGTGGACTGATACAGAAACATAGATATTTAAAATACTGCACATAATATAGAGAAATTCCCTATCTTTGTAGTAAAACAGCAATTCTGGGACATTCTAGAGAGGTATTTACATGTGACAAACAACATGGCTTCAGTCTTCTTGACATTTAGTTTTAAAATGAATGAACTCGAGACTGACATGGTTTGAGGTAATTTTCAGATGTACAGCCAATGAATTTGAAGTTCATGTGACAACACTATCAATATGAAATGATACTCCAATGTTAAAGATTGTTATAACAGCAACAAACAGTTGTTGGTGAACAAAGGGTCTCTCTGAACAGATCAAAATTCAATAAAGCAGTATAACAATACAGAGAAGACACACCACAGCCACTAGGGAGCAAGAAACCTTTAATGTTGCAAGCGCTTTCATGTCCCACCTGGACACTTCATCAGACAGATTGTTATCCTGAAAGTTTTAATGAAAACAATAATAGCATGAGACCAAGGACTATATGCATTAATGTATATACATGAACATTTCACTATGAGCAAAATTATTATTATTCATATCCATTGCTGACATATAAGGTTACTGGCAAAAATGCATTTTATAAATCTGTGTTTGCAAGCAGCCTTAAGGCTTAATGACAAGTAATTTATCTGTCAATAAAATATAACTTATGCTTTGGAGTTAATGTACCAAGCTTATAAGTATATGCAAGAATACCTAGTCAGTAGTATATGCTCGTTATAATTACATGAAAACTAATTTTCTAGCAACTTACCTTCAGGAACAAAAGCAGTTATTAAACATGCTATTCCTGCCACCAAATTTGACACAGCAAATGGAAGACGACGACCCACACGATCAATTACTATATAAATGAGCACAGCTGTAGGAAGTTCTACCACTGCTGCAATAACATAATCCAGGTAGATGTTTCCTCCAAGAATTCCCAGACGCAAAACAAGACCACCGTATACAACAGAAGATGTAAACCTGAAAAGAAAATGTATCTCAAAACAGTAAATAACATGAAAGCAAAACTGCTATCTATATGTGATATTTTAGTACATTGCACAGAATAAGTTCACGGATCTCTAAGCTCAAAAGGTAAATACATGCACAATTTTTTACATCTGGAAGGAAGAAGGTAATATTTAGCAGTCCCACTATTACCATCAATGAGTTTTGAGAACATGTTATTTTCAATAAACTGTATGAGAAGTAAATTTTGATTGGTCACATGCCATCCAGAACAAACATTCTATCACATGTTGAGACAACATGGTGATTCCTGTACTTAGGCCTTGTAACTACTTTAATAAGCACCACTTTCAGACATGCTGTGACATATTCTAGTGCTGCACAGAATCACTTTTGTAAAGAGCAGTCTGGGCTAAAATTCATTTACAGAATCAGTACCATATGACTTAATAACCTCATTATTACAGTCCCTATAGCTGCATTATAACAGTCCTTGTTGTTAAATCATGTAGCCATAACTACTGCATGTGCTGTAAACTACCTATTGTGTTAATTCTGTGTCATACCTCAAGCATGCTATCTACCACAAACCATTTTTTCAGTATTATTGCTTACTCTCTCAAATTTTAATCCCCTGGTGATGAACTTTTTTGACTGCAGTTTCTCATTTTACATTGACTGAAGGAGAATTAAATGCCAATGCAACATATCTCCCTGCATGAATAATTAGTTTTTCAGTTTCATGTATCTCCTAAACCCTGATTATAGCTGTTTTACAGATGCAATGACTTAATAGTATAGCCTGCATTATGTTACTACCATTATAACCTATCTTTTTAGGAAACAATACGATGTGCTGTGGAGAATACAATAAAGAAAGTACTACATGGCCATAAAGTTGTGATGCGTGATCACAAAGGGTCAGTGTAACATCACTTCACATACCTTAGAATTTCATTATAGCACTTATGAAAAAGATTCATTTTTCATAATATCAGACAATAGTAACATTATTAGAGTTATGCTTTCATTAAAGTGTTTAACTTTGTGTTTTAACTTTGTGCATTTTCTACATTTTGCCAAAATAGTTTCAGCTTTTAAACTGCAGGCAAACACTGCTGGTTATTTTCTTCTGCATGCAAAGCTACTGAAAGGTATGACTTGTGGGAAGCATTATATCACTTGATTGTGTTTGACTGTATCCTATAAAGTTTCTGTTTTTCTTCGGAAAGAGAGGAAAACTATTGTGTTACATGTGAGTCTCATCAGTGCATGGCACCAGGATTAAATTAAAAAAGGAGGGGAATTAGATCAAATAGTATCCATCCACATGAGGTGACATAATGAATGGAAATGCCTTTTGACAAATAGAAAACTTTAAAACAAGAATTTGAGAATTAGTTGTTGGCACTTGGATTTGATGAGAAAAATGACTATGCAATGATTATATTGTTACTCGGTTTATTATCAAAATGATGCGTGTAGGTTTGGTGAACATGGAATGTCAAATAAAAGTTGTCTGACTACTGTGTTGTTCAAGTCTCCAATTCAGCGAATGCACTGTGCATTTACACATACGTGGTTGACCTTAGGACTAGAGATTGCGGTACAGTGCGGATTGAGAAATTTACCCTTTTCCCCACTGGAGTGTGATCTTGGAGTTGGGATATATCATTTGCAGGGGGTGTGGAGGGCATAGCCCCCATGGGGGGTAATGGGCACTTCTGTGCTGTGCAGTACTATGTACTGCTGAAAACTACAACATCCGTTGCTGTTCCGAAAGGTGCAGGAGAAGACATATGTCGAATAATGCGGAATTTGAATAATCGGCATTAAATTCGACATACTGACTTTCTTCATCTGCAGTTTTCAGTGTTGTGATTCACGCAAATGAACGGAAGTTGTTCTGTCATTTGCAATTTTGATAGTAAACCTGTTACTCAGAGTTACAGACTGTGGTGAATTACACATCTGCAAAGCATTTCTTTTCAGAGAAAAAAAAGACAATGCGTTATCAACTGTGCTGGCTACATTTGAATAATACTATGTACCATGCCCCCTCCCCCAGAAAGAAAAAAATCCAGTGAAAATATGGCAACTGTCAAGTGTCAAACAGTAAGAGGTATATCACTTACTCTAGCTCTCAAAATCCTTCAGTATTGCAAGGAAATTGTAATGTTCTATAGTACCCAATGAATTTTGAAACATTAATAGTTTGCAATACTTTGAAATTTACAAACATTTAAAGCATTAGGTCATTTGATTTCACCATGTTATGAACTCCCCTTTCAAGTTCAGTCATGTGTTACAACTTTTACATGCTTGTCACACACTGTGTCACATTTGTAGGTGTGTAAGAATTCCGTATATGCTGTTCTAGTAAATTTCACAGTATAACTCTTAAAAATGTATGTGTAATACCTTGAGGAGATAAGTGCCGCTAAAGGGACTGCAGGTAGAATTCATAGAAAATATTCCTGTGGGAGTACTAGGGCTTTGCTAGAGAGCCCCAATAGTGCAATAATGATAAAATGAGATTTGGAAGGGTTTTAAGTTGAGTCACCAAAGGCATTTAGAGAGAGGATGCCATTTGGTAGAAAAAAATTGTTAAAAAATTCTATTGGTGTTCTTTAACATTGCAATTTTACCCACTATTGTGCAACCCCAGAGCTGGTTGTGGGGGGTCTTTTATGTTGGAATTGCTGAAAATGATTTTCAACAATATTTTTCCAACTGAATGGCATTTGATGTAAACGCACTTGGTCAACATTAATCCAATTCAGAAGCATGGAAGAGTCACATTCTGCAAAAGCTCATTAACATGTCTGTGAATTGAACATGCCACAGTAATAAATAAACATATAAGTGTTCCCAGTATCAACCTACATAAGCAATTATGAGCACACACACACACACACACACACACACACACACACACACACACACACACACACACACACACAAAAACACAGATTCACACATAAAAACACAAAATGCAATGCGTGCGCGCGCGCCCACACACACACACACACACACACACACACACACACACACACACACACACACACACACACACACAAAAACACATAAATTCACACATAAAAACACAAAATGCAATGCGCGCACGCGCACACACACACACACACACACACACACACACACACACACACACACACACACAGGGTTTTGCAGTTCCTGTCTGTTGCTAGCAGCACAGCTCCTGCCTTAGACATAAATGGGTATATGTCATCAAAAGATAGCATGCATTTTTTATAGTTTTGTCCCTCCAAACAGTACTGTAGAGATGTTCTTTGAATTGTTCTTCTAAGCTATTCCATTGTTTGTGAGGAAGCATCAGCAGATCCCTGGACTGCTGCATTTACCTGCCTCTTGCTCCAGCACATTCAAATCAGAGCGTTCTTAGTGCTGTAGTGCTACAGTGGTCTTTGAATCGCTCCTGCATAATGTATTAAACAGTCTGGCTAGACACTGGATTGTGCACTGTGTTATGTGATGCTAAATCTCTTCTATGTAAAGTGTGCATTGTAATCAAGTGGATAATAAGATGTTTCTTACAAACGCCACATGATTTGCGACAACAACAATAGAGAGATGTTTTTAAACTATAGCTACTACTCAGAGCACATTGAAGGCTTTATTTCTTTTAACAAATACTTTTTTTCAGGAAGACTTTACTTGAGAAAATCCTGTAGCTGCAGGTTAGGACCCTTGTCACAGGGGTTCACAAGCATGGCAGTTTCTTAGACAGCATTACTTGTAGTGTTTGTATGATAAGATAGCAGCAAAAATCTGTACAATACTTTCTGCAGTTAGTGTTTGGCTATTTGTAATAAAAAGACAATTAAATGAATATCTGCATACTTTGCTCTCGTTACTTTTAATAAACTTCTTGTTATGCAGAAAAGTAATACAGTTATACAGAAAATAAAATATCACATAGAATGAAACAAAGCATGGAAAGTGAGGGTAGCCCTGTGGTAATATGTCTTTGAGTGGCCTCTCAACCCAAGAAATGATTGGAGTGCTTGGCAGAATGGACCTGCAATATTATGCAAATGTTATATTGTATTCCTACAAGGAAAACTCCTTAGTAAACTGGACAGCAAAGCATGCTCCAGGACCAAAGGCAATACCTACAGGCCTGATACATACCTTGTGGCATCAGTGACCATTAGTAAACCAAGAATAAATGAATGGACTAGAAAAAAAATATTCTTTTAATGTCCAAGCTTCAGAAGCTAAACTCCTCGCTGGTGGAGTATGACACATAAGGTATAAAGTGCAGAACTAACTCAAAACACAAGCCACCCTGGTGGAAGTACAATGTCAGTAGACTGTATAACAGAAGGAAGAAAATCATGGCAAAAATTAGGAGGTGTAGTACCCAGTAGGATAAAATCACTCATCAAAATAAACAAACAACTCAGAGGACAAAAAAGTCTACCAAAGCCAAATTTGAGGGAAATTTGGCTTCCCAGGCCAAGGGCAACCAAAAGACATTCTTTAGCTATGTCCGCAACCTCAAAGGCAATACACAAAAGTCTGCAGAGCTCATTGTCTATGGAGCCAACTATACTGAGCCAGATGATATAGCAAAGCTACTGGCTGAAACATTCAGCTCTGACTTTAACCCTCTCTTCGACTCAACCTTCCCTCAGGAACTATGAAATATAACTCTCCCTACTATCACTAGGTAACAGGTACTAAATGCTCTCTCTAAAGCCAAGAACACTGCATCAGTGGGCCCAGACAATATCCCAGTATGCCTTCTAAATAGCATGAAACATGACTTATCAGCTCTTCTGGAACTGCTATTTAACCATAGTCTCCAAATAGGCTTCATGTCTCATAAATGAACAACAGCAGCATTCATTCTTCTGCACAAAGGTGCGTCATGTACACACTATGGGAAATATAGACCCATAAGACTGTCTAGTCTCATATGCAAAATAGAAATGATCAATAATAACAGAAAAACGCCAGACATGGGATCCAATACAGTTTGTTTTCATCAAGGGCAGTTCAGGCCTTCTCAGCCCGATGAACTTCTTTGAGAAGGTCACCAAAGCAATACATGAGAGCATAACAGTTCACACTACCTATCTTGACCTGGCCAAGGCATTTGACACAATACCCTACTAAGCCATTATTGATAAACTCAGTAGGTTAACCTTATGTCACCCGTTGGATAGCCAAATGGCTCACAGACAGGACTCAGGAAGTTAGAATTTGAGAGTCTACCTCTACAAGGAGGACAGTCACAAGCAGAATACCTCAGGGATCTCTGTTCTGGGACTGCTACTTTTTTGTTTTTGAGTTTACTTCTCTGAATTAAGGCCAATATTAAGGATCTCTCTGGCTGACCACATTTGCAGATGATTGCAAATTAGGAGTACTCACAGGATTTCCTATCAACAGTAATGTTCTCCAGGAAGGGCTGACACACACAAATAACTTTGAGCCATGGACTAAAAGTAAATGTCAAGAAATGCATAATAGTATCTTTCAGGACATCAACCATTCTTGGTATCTATCATATTGACAACACCCCTAAGAGTTGACATAGTAGTCAAGGACTTGCGGGCACACATACACGGTAATCTAGCCTTTGACCACCAAATGTGTATTGCAGTGTGGAAATCATTCTATGTTGTGCAGCTTATAAACAAAGGTATGGCATCTAAGTCCAAGGATGTCTTTGTTCCATTATATTCAGCATTCAGCAGACATATCATTGAGTACAATGCTCCCTTTGGTATGTACCTAACCAGGCATGTCTAACAATTGGAAAGTCCACAGAGATTCCTTATTAAAAGAATACTTTTGCAGACTGCTTCAAGGCCCTATCCCTGTATTCTGTCTCCTACAAGCTGTTGAGGGAAGACCTATGCCTGGCATACAAGACATTGTCAGACACCACCATGAGGGACCTCCTGCATATCTGCAAAACAAACAGCACCAAAACTACCTATTCTAAAGACTTTAACCTTGCCTGCAATACAAATAGGACCTGCTGGAGACAGAGTTATGCAACCTGGAGACTGCTCCTTCTCTGGAACAGGGTCCCCATCCATATGAAGGAGAGTTCCTTCCTAACCCAATTCAAGTGTAACTTGAACAATTGGATGGGGAACAGGAAATTCATCCATGGTTTGGCACCTATGGCTCTAATGCGCACAGGCAGCCTATAAAAAGTTCATCTCCCAGGCCTTTTCTTGTAAATGTATCATCTCTAAAGCCCCTGTTTACATTTATGAAGGATACCAGAACTTGTCAGAGAGTGAGAGTGGTCATTCACCTAGTACACACCTATGCACCTACAACCGTATAAGAATGGATATGAAGATCAGATATATGGAATCTATGCCATCTGATCACTCATTTCAGATTGCATCCTGTGCCTCAGAATTGGCCTTGGTAAAGCAGCATTTGGAAGCTGTAGAGATTAGGTTGAAATTTACCAGGGCAAAGTTGATTGACTGGAGGGTAAAAGTAGGTTAAAGAACATCTACCTCATTGGAGTCCCAGAAAAAGAAGAGAAGAATTAAATGACTGTGGAACTTATGTGAGAAGTAACCTAGTGGAATACTTTGGGATTCCGGAGCAGGAGGTGTTGACTTGAAGGAGCAAACAGAGTTTATCTTCCTTCAACATAGAGGGCCGGATTCCCCAGACTTGTCAGGATCTGTTGGCCTACTTTTCTTTCAGCTTTACTATTGTAACATCTATATCTATAAATGGGACTCAAGTATGGGCAGACAATGATTATTCTCTGGGCACTAGAAAGCATAGAGCTACTTTTTGGCCACTGGTACAGTTGTGCAGAAAGTATAAGTGGAAATGCCAGCTTCTTTGTCCAGCTATCTTAAAAGTGTGGCTTCCTGGCAGTCCTCATATCTTTGACTCCCCTGAAGAGGCTGTTAAACAGCTTGAGGCTTCCTCATCCAGAGGAAACTGCTTTAAACTCCAGCCAGGTGGAAAACATTAGTACAAATAGCCTGGTACTTTCCACCCCAGTTAATATAAGGCAGATGAAGCTGTTCCCTTTACATAAAGTTCACACAGTGCAAAGACACAAGGCAGCACTGATGATTAATTCAAAGAAATCTGGCATAGCTAACTAATGTTTACAAGGGTAACTGTTTATCTTTACTTGAGATTGTGGGGACTTGTGAGCAGTGTGAGCACTGATAGAATAATTTACTTATTAGATTTATTGCTGTTTATCAGAGAATAGTCAGTGGGGATAAGTAAAACAGAAAACAGTATCATTGCCTATATTTATATATGCTATATTGCCTCTAGTAGTGACCACTGATTTTGTTTGTAATCAAGATAGAATGTTTGGCAGGATTTGGGTGAGGGTACACTAGTATGGAAAAATGGTTTGTGTGTTTTTCATTTCTTTATGTAGGATGGATGTTATTAACCAATGATTTACCTCCTTAGAGGTAATATAATTAAATGATGGTATCCCAATTAAAGATGATTTATCTTCTCCTTGGGAGCAATTGTACAGCAACTGTGAATAGTTTATTTCTTCTTATTCTGACCTTGTTATTTTTATGTATATTACTGTATAGCAGAAATGCTAATGCTGTTTACTTTGGGTACACATTTGCTGTTCAGGAATTGGAGTGGATCAAAGCTCATTTTGTCAGAATTTGTTTTCTAAGTTAATATAGATAATTTTATTTACCCCCATGGTTACATACAAATTTGATTTCTTGGAGCATGAATGACGTCTCAAATTCTTTGAAGAGGGTAAAAATACTGGCATATCTTAAACTTTGCCAACTACATTTTAATTTACTACAGAAGATACAGTTAGATGTGAAAGAACACCTTAAGTTGGAAGGGTATAGGTTTATTTCTTTTTTTCTTTGGATGCCTCCGCTAGGAGAAGAGAGGTGGTGATTTTGGTTAGGAAGATGCACTCTGGTCCCTGATAAGTGTGCGTGCATGTCCTAGCAGTGGGTAGGACAATAAGGAAGTATGAAAGAATTATGAAAATGACTGATGTTCATTGCCATATGACATTACCTGAGTCTCTGTACACCTGTCTTTCTTATAGATGTAGCATGCGTTCAGGGGGTTGATATGATTTTCATTATGAAAAAACATGCGTATTTGGTTAGTAAGGTTAAATATTGCTATAAGACCATGCTCCCATGTTTTTAGAGTTCTCGCAGTAGGGAGGAATTATTTGAAATTTCTTGGAAGTGCAATTTGTTCTTTTTGGTTTTTTTTTTTTGCAAAGGACCAGCCTTTGAAAGGACATTTCAAGGCTGGATTTCAGGTTGGGTTGGGTTAAATGATGGTTTGCATCTTCTCTTTGCTCAAGAGTGGGAGGACTTTCAATGAAAGAATATCTCACACCTTATATAGTGGGTCTTTTTAGTCAATCTGCTATTAAACGTAATTCACCCCAGTGGATTTGATATAATGGAGTGAGGAAAGGGTTAGGTTAGTGGCAAACCTAAAACGGGTCTATATCATATGAGTGAATCGCACAAATTGCAAATGATCATAACATGGAACATACCGGACCTTGAAGTGTTTTTTCTGAGATCGCGGTACAGTGAAGAATGGGATATTTGCCCTTTCCTCACTGTAGTGTGCTCTCGGAGTTGGAATATATATTTAGCGTGGGGTGTGGTGGGCGCAGCCCCCACAATAGGAAGTTCGAGGTCCAATACGTTTGATATTATGAGCATTCACAATTTGTGCTATTCGCTCATATGATATAGATCCTAAAAGGGGTCTATATCATATGAGCGAATCGCACAAATAGAGTCTATTTCATATGAGCAAATTGCACAAATTGTGAACGCTCATAATATCGAACATACCAGACCTCGAAGTGCTTTTTCTGAGATTGTGGTACAGCGAAGAATGGGATACTTGCCCTTTTCTCACTGTAGTGCGATCTCGGAGATGGAATATATATTTAGCGGGGGGTGTGGGGGATGCAGCCCCCCACAATAGGGAGTTTGAGGTCCAGTACATTCGATATTATGAGCGTTCGCAATTTGTGCAATTCGCTCATATGATATATACCTACCTAAAGTAACATTAATGGGTTTCTGGCGTATAAAGTTAATCAGGCTACAATGAAACTAAAAGTGAACAGTTTGCTAATTCCAGTAGGATCATAAATTCCAGACATTGTAACTTTGATAACAGACTACTTGAGAAAATTATCATTAGAGTAAGATCTCTAGGATTTGAGAACATTATTAGTAACCCTTCAGAAATAATGGGGATAATTGCCCAATACTTTGCTGGTCTATACAAAGGTGGAGGGGTCCATTCAGAGCTACAGTATAATATGGAATGGTTTCTGTCTACTGCTTCTTTACCTTATTATTTGAGGAGCTTCAAGGGGTATTGGAAGCTCATTCACACAAAGACAAAGTCAAGGTCATCCTTTTAAAGATAATTGGGGATGACCCTTAGCTTAGATGGGGGCCTGACAGAAGTATATAACTGGATGGCAGAAACATTTATTTCCTGTTTTGTAATACTTGCCAACTCAGATTTTCTGCATGGTATTCCTCCCCCTCCTCTTGGCTTCAGGCATCTATTCCACTTATATTGATGCCCAACAAGGATCCTGTACAGCTGACTTCCTGCAGACCAGTTTCAGTTTTAAGACACTTTTGTAAGTTTGTAATGCTAATTTTAGACTCTAAGGTGCTACATGTCTACATTATCTCATACATTTGGACCAGACAAGCTTTATCACTGGATTTTCAACACTGGATAGCCTACATAAGATGCCTTTAATTACTGAGGACACCAATAGACAGCATTTATCTTCTGATTGCTGGTCCAGTTGACGAAAAGGTGTTTGATAGAGTCAGCTAAGATTATTTATTTATTTATTCTGGTATGGCATATGGTCTTTCCCTATAATTTATACAGACAATACAAGAATTGTATTATGGTTCTCAGGTCCAGATTGACACTGGGGCTCATCATTTTTATGTTTTGGGGTGCCACATGGGAGTAGGCAAGGGTGCCTGCTTCCACCGCTCCTCTTTCCCTGCATCTGGATCTCCTGGCAATTAAAAATAGGTGTACTTAACTCAAAAGCTCTTGCGGTATGTGGACGATATTCTTGAAAGCATGTGCAAAATGAACTGCACTCTGCATATCCTTACCATTATCAGTGCCAATATTTTCTGGTGTCACGTTCTCCTTATTTGCCAGTATTACTACCCCACCTGATATGGGTTTACTCCTGTAGCACCTTTCTTTTAAAAGCTCTTCTTTCTGTTAATTTTGCAACATCATGTGGTATCACCTGTCTAAACATTTCAATCAGTTCATCGAGTTTAGAAATGATATTGTATCTTTAGAACAAATCCTTTATTAGTATGTGATTGACTGTGCAATTGCCTGGTGTCAGAAGATTTATTTTGATTTATACTTCATTTTTACCTCTGTTTTTTATTGTTGGTGTGAAGAAAAGTATAGCTTGTAGACAGGAAGATTTGTTTTATTATATTTTGTTGTTTTACCTCTAACTTTCGCTATGTTGTTAGAAAGGGGTAGATTTTTGAATACAAAGCTATGCTTATGCACCAACCATGAATAACTTATGAGTACCTTTTTGCAATCGCCTCCCCCCAGCTATCAAATTCCTCTTACCACTCTTCCCTGTTCTTCTTGTCTTCTCCACACCATCCTTTCCTTCACAATAATTAGTCTGACTAAATATCTGTCCCCAAAACTTACAGCAAATGTTCTCAATTAGTAACTGGTCTATGTTCTCTTTATTACTATCTCTCCCTGAAAATATAGTATTATTTACCCATGTTATCTCTCCATAGTTATGCACATACATAATGTTTTTGGTAGATAGACATACCAGAATCCTCTATTATTAGAATTATGTATAAACCTCACTCTATATATGTAAAACTGTGTATTAAGAACTCTATGTATTACACTGTATCTATGTGTTACTTTTCTGTTGTAATGTTTTGATATTTTGTACAATTGTCCTGTTATAAATGTGGAGCTTTTCTCCCCAGGCCTCCGCTGCAAAAGGAACTGTATCCGGTCGGACTTTGCTGGTAAACAAATGTAAAATAAATAAATAATAAATAAAAACATTTTATACAGGCAAATTCTAGACATCCCAAGGGGCATAGTCAGTTCTAAATTCAAAAAGACTGCAGACAGGAAATAAAGATTTTGTGTAACTGGCACAACTGCTATGGTAGGTCAGAGTGACAACTTTATTGTGCTTAATTTAATATTTAGTTGTATAGTGTTTGTGTGATTTTTCTCATAAAAGTTGGCTTAAAATGCCTTTGAATTCTGTGGTAACTGATTTTGATTATCCTTTTCTTTTAGAATTCTTTAATCACATGCAGCTAAAAATGGATTCCTTAAATGACTATGCCATTGCTGATTTGCTAAATCACAAGTATCATGAACAGTACTAATAAATGTTATATTTAAGGTAGCACCTGATAACACTGGTGACAAGTGTTCCTCGTGTCAAAAGTTGGATGATTTGCTTACCACTGTTAGTAGCAAATCTAGAATTACTGATAATGATTGTACTTGTACAATTGGCACAGTGTAGAGAACTGTTATTACATATATTAATGACTGGACTAATAAGATAACTAATATTAGGCATGGTGCAAATAGAACACATTCACATTAGTAAAAGAAGTGTCCATTTTCAGCAAAGATTACTCAGCGCCTATTAATCATGATCCTACCAATGGCAACTCTGGAATTCAGGATACAAGTTTTCAGCAATCTGAGGATTCAGAGCATGTAGAAGAAAATTAAAAAGAAAGAAAGGAAGAAGATCACAACAAATGGCAAGGAAGAAAAAGAAACGCATACTACAAAGGAAACTACTTTGTTATGTAACACAAAGAGTACAGGGTATGATAACACATTTCTACCAGAAAGCCTTCAGTCTACAGAAAAAGGCATATTTTTTTCTCAAAAGAGAAGTAAGAAAAAAGAGGCAAAGGGCTGGTGAAAAAGAAGAAATCAAAACCGAACGTGGAAGGATTGAATAACATTACTGACAGAACAAAAGAGGAGAAACACAGAAGCTGACAATATGACTCAAACTGTGGCAATTGGATGAGAATTGTATACTTGTAATAAACAATGAGAACTGTGGGATTAACAAGACTCATGCTGTTGAAGATCATTCCTTTGTAACAATTCATAGATCAGATATTACTGAATTAAAAGCTGAAGATTCTTCAGATGTAGGTAGAAATGATATACTTGTAACTGGAAATTCATCTATTAGAGGAACTGATATTTACATTTGCAGAGAAGATAATGAGCATCGAATACCATTACGCTTGCAAGGAGCAAAAATACGTGATATGAAAAAGGCCTTAGAGTGCCTTATTGTAAGGAAGTGTGGAGCTATTTTTATTCATGTGGGTAAAAATTATCTCATCTGCAAGACTATCCGACTGTTGAAGGGAGCTTACAGCCTTTTTATACACTACAGCTTGAATAGGTATTAGGTCAAATTTTTCACAAATCATATATTGAAAGGAGAGCAGAATCAAAATGAAAAAAAAATGGCCCTTTTTCAAAATGGAAATCTGTAGAGCATCCAAGCCTAATTTTGGGCATACCTGTGTTGAGACTGGATGGCGTGCATTTGCAATACCAGAGAAGATCATTTTTGCAGAACTTTTATTGCAATATTTGACAAACACAAGACAGGATTTTAGCCAGGTTGAAAATGTAATAGTTCACCGATAGCAACATTTGATGCATCTCTGATGGTTGTTAATGCTATCAGCAGCAGTAATAATTTTTTTTATCAGAAAATGTACTATGTTCCCACAAAATTAATGTTGTGGTTGTTTCTGAAACATGGTTAAAGAATGATGACTGGAAACCAGTTCTGTCAGGGTATAAATATTTTTATTGTGACAAACATTCTTACAAAAGTCAGATGGAGGTGTTATGATAGGGATTAAACATTGTCATGAGACCTGTGATTATTACATGTTCAGTCATAACACCAATACTGTAGATTGTGTAACTGTGATAATAAAGGCAACCCTGGAACATGTAACAATCACTGGAGTATATAGACCACCAATGTCAAGTGCAAGATATAGACAAATTCATACATTTCATTCATAAAACACAGGGAGGGAAGAATAATAGTGGCTGGGGTCTTAAATTTACCAGAAACAGATTGGAATAAAACTGAATCAAAAACATTAATAAGGAAATTATTTACCATGCATGCTCAGGAACAACAATAGTTTCAGATCATAAAAAGGCCTACCAGGGACCAGAATATACTAGACATTGTTTGTGTTCTTGAGGAAATGACTGTTAATTCATGTCAGGTATTGCCACTGTTGATATGCAGTGATCGATGGATTTATAAAGTTAAATTGCTGCTAAATAATTCTGTCAAACTGAAATCTAAGCCAATGCATAGAAGATTTATAACAGATTATATGGAAGCAAAAATCCACTAAGTAAAACTAATTGGAATGATGTGCTCAGTAGAAAAACTGCAAAAGGAATATGTTATATTTTGAAAGAGGAAGTTATTTTGTTTAAGTGCAAATCATAAAAAAGTTAACATCAGGATCTAGGCAAACAAAAGTCAGGAGGGTATATTTCTGTAAGAACAAAATACTTAAGTAAATTGAGAGACAAAAATATATGAAATGGGAAAGAGTTTGAACAATAACTTTGAAAACTGAAACAAACAGGCTGGATAGACAAATTAGACATAGCATAAGACAAGCTCAAGAAAAATTTAAAGAAAATGTGTATAAAGATATTCAGGTTAATAGGAAACCATTTTATAGATACATAAGATGTGTTAGAAGTAAAAACATGCAAATTGATAATTTTTGTGTAGATTCTGATATTTATTCTTAGACACAATGGATTATAGATATATTTACACAAATGTTTACAAAGCAATTTGGTTCTACAAAGGGGGTAATAAATTGACCTAGTAACATCCAGGTAACCTCAGATACAGAAACCAAATTAGATTATATTGAAAAAAACTTTGCAAACTGGACCCAGACAAAGTACTAGGATGAGACAGAGTTAGTAATAATGACCTACACTTCAGCATTAACTCACAGTACAATTATGTCCGTTATTCACTAGGTCTTTTATATATGGGGAAATAGCTCAAAATTGGCAACATGTACTTGTTAAACCTATCTTTAAGGGAAAGGGGAGTAGAACAAACCCAGAGTCATACAAACCCATAAGTTTACTTTCCTGTTATGGAAAAATATTGGAGAAGATTATTTTGGATAAATTATTGAAAGACTTGGAAAGGTTGGGACTTAAAATCATATATCAGCATACATGTGTTGAAAATAGATCTATAATCACCTGTAACACGATGATCGATAACAATATAACAAACTTTGTAAATGAGAACTTGTGCTGTGATGTAATATATGTAGATGTAACCTTAGCATTTTATAGTGTCCTATATGAAACAGTGATCAATAAATGAGAACAACTAGGTATTGATGTACTCTTGTACTCTTGATAGGCTAAATAGCTGCATGGCTTACAAACTGGACATTGCAAATATCATTCAGCAACTGGAAAATTGAAATTCTAGGTTATAGTCAGGGTGTCTCACAGGGCTCTGTCCTAGGCCCGTACTTGTTTAGTTTGGATCTTTCTAATCTATCTTTTTCACCTGAAGTGTTATAGTCTGTATGCAGATTACTTAAAAATGGGTAAACTGATTACATGTTACAGATAGGGTATGTCTGCAAAAGAAGTTGACTAATTGACCATTTCGTTTCAGGTGAATAATATGCTGTTAAATACATCAAAATAAGCTTATGAGATTTGGGAGACAGACTAAAAGGTGAATATTTAATACAGTATACAGTGATTGAAACTGTAGATTCATTTACTAGCCTGGGTATATGGATAAATCATATCAACCAATTGGTTAATGATATTTATAAAACTATACATTGTATAAAAAGATTTACAAAGTCTAGGAAATCAGAAATGATGAACTTATTGTTTATAAGTTATGTTAAACCCAATCCTGAATTTGAAATAACAATAAAGAAACCTTATAAGAGAACAAGTAAATTGGAAAGAGTACAGAGAAAATATACCAAGGGCTTCCAAGGAAGTGAAAATTTAAGTTATAAAAGACTAAAACACCTGAACTTGTACATTGTCTCATACAGACATTCAAGAGAAGACCTTATTCAGGTATAAAGGACATTTAGAGACAATTACCTCTGGGAATGTTTAGGGTTATTAAAACGTAGTACAGAATCATCATACAATCTGTGTAGAAGATTATATAGGAATGAGAGGTGTACTAACCTGTTCTCTGAGAAAGTAGCTCATGCTTGGAATGCACTAGCAAATTACATTAAAGCAAGCAAGCACTAGTTTAGATATCTTTAGGAAAAATCTGGACACTTATTATGGACATAACTGTTTTGGTATATTGGCAGGCTAAAAGGGCATTTTTATTGCCCATGCCTGAAATATTGGAATGCACATATATATATATATACAATTAAGACAATCCCCCAGATTTAATAAATTCATGTAGACATAGTGTGGAGCCAACACAGAAGTTACCATGTCTGTGTACACAGTTCTCCCTCAGTTGTGAGCCATGTATATTAATGATGGCAAGTTGCTGAGGAAGAGCCATGGAACAGGGCTATTGAATCAGTGTAGGGAATGTGTGACTAACTGTGTCCACAGATTAGTAACACACCCCCTGCACTGTCCAAGTGTATGATAGCAATGTATTTAAAGTTCATTTTATGTTTTTTTAAAGTTTGCGTGGTACTGAATGCAGCAATTGACACATGCCATACATCTAAGAATAGAAACCGGATGCATTTAATTTGTGATTCAAATGTCATGTTTAAGCATTGCTTGGTGGGTTTGTGCAGCATGGCATGGTGCTTAGCAGTCCTTAAATGTGGCTAAGAGATACATGCAAAAGTATAGCGGTATTCCATATATCCAGGTAGCCAAGTGGATAGAGTTACAGCTTCATGTGCAGTAGGTATGGAGTTTGAATACATGGAAGGGAAATTAAGCAATTATTTTTACAATATAAATTATGCCAATTATTTTTTAATCATGATCTGCTATGCTCAGCTAAGCTCTGCAAAGCCTTGTTAAGCCATGAGATGCACTGCTTAAACTATCGCTGTTTAAGCATCACATGGCAGTGCTTGGCACTGTTTGGCTGTGCTTAGCTGGTTTGTGCACTGCAAAGCATTGCCAGTTTAAGCATCACTCAGTTGAACTGAGCTGGTCTGTGTGCTGCTAAGTGATACACCATATTTTTTAAATATTGCCCAATGGCATGTAAGGGGTGGAAAAGGGCTATATTAAGCCTAAAAGGCAGGAATTCACCATAATACATTGGAGTTCTGTCTCTGAAGGATATAATGGTAGGTGTTGGAGAGGGTTTGTCCTTTTCGGTGAAGTGGTGGGGCAATGAGAAGACCAGGGTCATGGCCGGATTCCTAGTGAAAAGCAATGAAGACCAGTAGATGCAGGGAGGTTGCTGGGGCACGGAGTACAAAGTGGAGGCCTGGGACCAGCTGTAAGGGACCTCACCAGTGCAACTGGTATCCCCCCACACAGGTGAGCAGTGCTCTCACCACCATGATGACCTGAAAAGAAGGAAGGGACTCTCTTGTACACTTGGGTCCAAGAATTCTGGGCAGGCAATGTTCCACATGTGTGTAAGTATGTTTACCTGTGTTTTACCAGTATTTAATTTTGAATGTCTGCTAAACAGGTATGCCTAATGGTGTGTTTCTCTCCCAACAGCTGCTGAGGTGAGCGCTCGCAATGTTGAGGCACGCACAGGGCGACTGGCCAGGTTGCACCTCCAGTGTGGTGAGTACAGCTGTATTATGCTATCTATAGTCAAATAAGACTGAAAAAGAGTAGTGCATGGACCATTTATGTACAAGACATTTGTAGTGCAATAACTGTGGAATTACAGCTGCATAATGCCAACTGTTATGCAAGAAAAACTCAAAACTGTTTCAGTAAATGCATGAAGGTATCTGTAATAAACTGTTGTGCAATACTTGTGGAATTAGAGCTGATATTTCAACCCAGTAACAATGTATTGTGTACACTTGCACTTTAGTAATGTATAGGTTACCTAGGATCTCTGTCATAACTGCATTACATTCATGTGTGTTCATCTGTCACTGCAGTGCACTATAACACTGTAGTACTAGTACCAGGTCATATTTTGTTTACAGGTGAGCTTTCGGTAAATAGCAGTCAGTAAGATTTCAGCAGTGACTCAGTAGCTCAGTTTGTTAAATGCTGTGTACAAAGTTCATTTTTCCACATACAGACCAGGGTTCGAATCCAGTGCTATGTACTAATAAATATTACTGAATCAGATATGTCATGATGACAGATATTCTATCCACAGGGACTACTGATAAATGGGTGAGGTAGTCTATATTACGTGTAAATAATTGTTTATTCAAATTTCACAGACTGTTAAAATTATTACCACGAATGTGCTATTAATGCATAAAATAAAGGAAATATGTGCAATAATAATAAAATATATTAACATAAAAGAAATAAACTGTGTAATCTTGGTATGGCTTATGCCTGGTGTGTCTTGTAAAGGTTGCCGCAGTCAGTTAATACACATGATGCACATGTCCCTGGCTGGCACTGCTACTGAGTTTTATTCCCATTCCTGCCAGAAATATTACGGTATCAAGTCACGTATTGCTTACAGATATCAATTTCTCCACATGAATTGCAGGTAAGTGGGTGAGATAGCTCATATTATTGTGTAAATAATTGTTTGTTCAGATGTCACAGACTGTTGAAATCATTACCACCAATGTACTCTTAATGCATAAAATAAAGGAAATACATGAAATATTAATAAAATATAATAAAATAAAAAAAATAAATAAAATGTGTAATCTTGGTATGGCTATATGTCTGCTGTGTCTTGTAAAGGTTGCTGCAGTCAATTAATACATGTGATGCACATGTGCCCTGCAGTCACTGCTATTGGTTTCTATCCACATGCCTGCCAAGCAAGGCATGACAGTTGTGTACTCTCTTTACTGTATACATGCATGTCCCTCAAGTGTCAAGCTGTGATGGACTGTAATTACTTTTGTGTAATCCCTCTGTCACAGATGTATCATTGACATGGTTATATGTCAATAGCAAAGTAACAGTACATCAGCCCACAGCACACCATGGTAGTTATATAATTCCACCTGATGTATAAGGCTTCTTTGTAGTTGTGTACCTGCAGGTGTTACTGCTTGGTGCATAATGTCCCATGCGGAGAGCTTGAGAGCTATGTTCATGCTACAGCAGATATAGGGCACATTTACACATAAAGAAAGAACAGACCTGCAGAGTAGATAGCATTACTGTTGTCAACTATATAGCCCATGATGGTATTAATGGACTGTATTTCTCTCTCTCCCCAGCCCTTATCTTCCTAAATTTATTATTTTTATATATCGGTTATGGTTTATTATTAACATATGTTGTTCCATAAACTTTATTTTTGGGCATGTGTTTTTTAATGTTATATATTACTATGGTTGCATATTAACATATTGCGTTAAATTACCTATTCTGTTGGCCTTATGCCATAACTGTTATTGACATGCTGTTAACATACTGACTGTTCTGTTATTTATTGTTGTGTTTCACATAATATGCATTGAATTGTAATACAGTTATTTCCAATGTTCTGGCATGCTGTTATTACTAACAATGGCTTTGTTCATAACTCACCTGTATTTCTTGGTTTACCTGCATAACCACAGCATGTCAGGGTAGGCCAGTTCCTGGTGATCCACCTAGTCTACCTCAGCCAGTCATGGCACTGGGTCCCAGCATGTCTGGGACATAAACCAGTGGTGCCCCCTCTGCTGTCCATGCACCACCATCTGGTGGAACTGACTCAGGGGATGGAGCCCATCCCCCCTGGGAGTGGGGGCAGAGGGGGTTGTAACCCTGGATCATGGGCCATGGTGCGCAAGATTGTTCAAATGAGTTAAGAATGTCACCTGTGCCAGCTTTATGGCAGTCTGGATAACCTGGTGAGGCCTCGTGGCCCCAGCGCCCAGCCTGTTGGAGCAGTGCCAATGGCCCATGGGTGGTGATCTCAGTCATGCTGCTGCTGTCTGGAGGCACATGCACCTCAAATTCCACAACATCCTCCCTGGCCAAGGTTTTTACCCCTTCATGTGTCACACACTGCCCCTGTCAGCTGTCTTGTCTGCCTGCATATGCAACCACTCTTACCCAACTTACCTCCCCACATGTATCTACATCCCTCCCCCAACATTCCACTCTCTCCTTAAAAAAAAAAGTGACCACCTGTCCCACACAAAAAATATCACTCCATAGTTAGCTCTCCATTCCGCTTTTACTTTTACATATACTTTTTACCTACGTTTAAGCACTGCTGAGCACCACACCATGCTACACAAACATGCTCAGCTATGCTTAAACCTGACCTTTGGATTCATAATTAAATGTATCAAGTTTCTATTTTTAGATGTCTGACACATGTCCATTACTGCACACAGTGCCAAGCAAATATAAAAAAAAATTAGTACATATCCATACATTGATTTCCTGCAGTTTGACAGTGCAGAGGATGTGCTACTCCTCTCAGAACACAGTAACACACTCCCTACACTGATCCAGTAACCATGTTACACAGCTGTCCCTCAGTAACGCAGCTTCATTAATATGCATGGCAAGCTATGAGGGGGAACCGCATACATGACCCTGGTACCTTCTGTGTAGGCTCTACACCATGCCTACATAGAAATCATTAAATTTGGGGAAATGTTTTAACAAAGGAATGTAGGTGCAAAATGCTAGAGATGCACTTATCCTATGGAAGACAATGCAAACATGTTTTTATTACATTATTGCATTAATATAAAATGTTTACAAGCAATGGCATGCAACCCATGGGAGGGATGTAATATCTAAAAAAAAAAAACAGAAATTGCATGGAATGTTTGCATGTTAGGAACTGGCAGTAACAATGTGGCTTTCAGATAACCATAGACAGGAAGTAAACAGGGCTGTACTTTCATATGTGTTTCAATCGATTATAGCAAAACACAGTAGAACAACACAAAAGTATACAAAAAAGCAACTTAAATTATGACATCTTGTACTTAACAAAAAGAATCATGAAACCATACAAGATAAATAAACAAAAACACAATATTTTACTATACAGACAGAAATAATAAAATATATTTTTTCTTTTTTTTCTTCCCAGCTTACCTTTTTTTGTTTAGAAGATCTACTAGACCCACCTTACCCTTCCCAGGGATCATTGCGAGGAGATCACTGATGCTGGTGAAGCATAATAATGATGCTGGTGAGTGTGCTTTAATTTCTCATCAACTCAGACCACCCTTATGAGCTCCACAATGGCTGCCTATGGGAGTTACTTGCATGCTGCTGTGTATGTGAAAACTCCCTGCCAAGTGATATACCACTTGCAGCACAGAGCTTGCCAAGCTATTAATACCACTATTGCTGCAAGCCTTTCCTGCCGCTCATCCCTCAAGATGGGTGAATCAGTATTAGATGCTCATTCTCATTTGCCCCACCCAGTCCCTCCAGCATTTATGCCATTTGTCAAACACTGGTCATCTGCAGGACAGCCAGCCCATTATCTTTCTGTGCCACTGCACTGGTTGGAAATATAAAATTAGTTCAGTGTGTGGGTTCAAACCAATCAATTACAGGCAAGACTACTCAAGATTTAATGATGTGAATAATACTAATTTTAATGAATTTTAAAAACTCTTGTTGCAGAAAATTATTTGGAAATATATAAATAATTGATAATGTTTATTATTTGCTATGTCTTGAAAATGTTAATAGATACTATTTAAATCAAAAAGGGATATGCACACTGAGTCCTATCAGTACTTTTACACTGATCAAATAATTTTCTGCAGCTGTGTTATAGACTGGATAACACAAAACAGAAAGGTCTTTGCTGTGAGTAAAGTATGTAATGTATAAAATCTGTCATTTCACACCAATTTTGTCTTTAGCCTCCCTACTTTAACATCATATTAAGGGAATTTTGCATAAGATCACTAATGATGCATCTCCAGTTACCCTAACTACTGATGAAATTCAAAGTGGTGCGGACATAGATCCCTGTCTACAATGTACTTATCTCTTGATCTAATTAATTTGTTAAAATTCTTCCCACAGGCAAAGCTAGTTTACATACACCCACATTTGAACATACATGTGTGCACGCACACACACACACACACACACGTGCAAAGACACATGGGCAAAGACACGGACACAGTCATACACAAACATACACATAAACACCCCAAAAGTTCTGAATGTGCCTGTAGCCCAACACCTCCCAAATCCTTGTGTTGCCATTACTGTTATTGTTACTGATTGCTACATATCAACACATCTGCACTGTCAGTGGTGATAGCACTTACAGTGTAGGGGACAGCAGTGGTCAGGATCTGCTACCATCTCCACTGTCATGTTAGGGAGAAATTCATGATTGTTTCAGCTCCGTTGCCAAAAATGCATAGTTAAAGATCATGTGAATATTATTATAATGATGAAGTCTGGTGTATGTTGTAATCCCATTGGCAGGAGCTTACTGATGTAAGGGTGTTGGGGTGGGACAAGTCTGTTTGCACCATACTCAGCAGAAGGATGTGGTCTTGCCTTCCTTTACTAGAACATTTGTTAGAGTGCATCAACCTGGCTTTAGTCAAAATTCACTTTGCAGTATTAGATCAAAAACATGGGTCTATATTTGCTCCATGAAAAGTCATATTCATCAAATACTTCTTCAGAGAACACCACCAGCTGAAATTCACTTCAGTGAACCAAGGAATTTTTCCATGGTTAGCAAACACTTGGCCATCCCCTCAACTTTGCCCTTTTCCCCACTATAGTATGATCTCAGCGTTGGTATATATAGTTAGGGGGGTTGTGGAGGGCACAGCACCCCAGTTGTGTAGAAATGATTTAGTCCATTGTGTGTTCCGGATAGTTGGTGGGAGAGTGTTTGAGAGCCATTGGAAAAAGTCCACAGTTCACTGAAGTGAATTTCAGAGGGTGATGTTCTCTGAAGACATATTCGGTGAATACGAGTTTTGTGGAATTAATATAGACCACAAAAACTATTTGGTCAAATGTTGCAAACAGTTTAACTAATAGAAAAGTGGTGTGCTTCTTCAGTGTAAGTGAATGGATGGAGTTCATTCATTCACACTGAATCTCTGCATGTGTTTTTTTGCTAAAATTGGCACTTAGTGGGGGTATGAAAATTTCTTCTTTTCCAAACTGTATGGACATGAAATTGGTGCATAAAAGTAGCAGGAGGTATCAGGGGTACGTGGGGGGGTGCTGTCCCCCAGCAAACAAAGCTTTCAGTACTTTTTACTTTGATTTATAGGTTTTGCCAACTAATGAAACTGTTAACATTGTTTCATAGTTCAGGATATCAGCATTCAATGAAGTCTGACTCAAACACCTGCTATAGATCTAATGTGTTATGTACAGTACCATAGCGTATACTGGTGAAGTTGCTCATTCACTGTGTGTTGAATGCAATATCACCAATACTGTGATATCTGGCAGCTGTGTGCACTTTTATCTGCAATTAATTCATAGTTGTATAGTAATAAAATCTGGAGGTCTCTCCACAGTATACTCCACAATTCAAAAGTCTGTTTATCACAGACTATGTTGTGAATCCCCACTTCCATATCAACTGTATATGGACTCCTTTTTCAACTCAGTTATGCATGGCTCCCAGTATGAGTCATCTGGTATGTGATTTGAATTTTGCAATAGCCCAGCAGGGTCAGGGGCCATATTTACGCTTAGCACCCAATCTTTTATGTCTGACAAAGTTTGAAAGCAACCATAGATTACACCACTTTGGTTATCAATATGCTACGTCAGCAAATGCAGATGTTTGAAAGAAACGTCATGGCACCTCACCTCTCAAGTGCCCCTGATTTTCAAGAATGTCTCTGATTTTGGCTCAAAATTTACCCTCCCAAAATAAGACATTTTGTAGGAAAAAATGACAGATGACACTCAATAATAATCACTGTAGTTACAGAACTGTTTTGCTTCAGAAAATTCATGTAAATTTATACCCTTTTATTGTATCAACTTTCCAAGTTAATATTAATAATACTTAAAAAATGTCACAAATTTGAAGCCTCAGTCCCTGACTATTCCTGGCTTCATCTCTAATTCTGGAAATAAAAGGTTAAATCTGTCTAGGTCTATGTTTTGCTAATGAAAACTACAAAACTCGAATGGCAAAATATCGAGTATAAAACAGCGAATGGGAAAATTATTGAACAAAGACAAGACAACAGCGAAAAAAATACATCGACTGGCCATAGTCGGCCAACACTGCAAACACAACCACGCAAGGTGTGGAGCTGTGCCCCCCACACACCCCCATCTATATATACCAACTCCATGATTGCACTACAGTGGGGAATAGGCCACATTTAAAAGGTTTCCCTTCACTTACCTTATTCATCGCGTTACTTCCTAATTGTTGGCCAACTATGGCCATTCAAAACATTTATTTTCAAAGTTGTCACTGTTCAATAATTTTAAATTTTGCTGCTTTATGTGCAATATTTCGACGCTCGAGTTTTGTAACTTTTCTGGTAGTCGAACATGGACTCAATTTGTGCATGGTACAATGTAGCAGCAAAAATAAATATGCATTTTGCTGAAATGTAATTTCAAAGAGGTAGCAATGTTACTGGTATACCAAAGTACTGTTTGTGTGATAAGCAGAAGTCTTCAAATATAGTCTGGGCTTTTACAGCATGAAAAGCAGTTTCTAAACAACTGTAATAATACAAGATGAAATGGAGGCATACATTGTGTAGACAGTAAAGGTTTAAACCAAATTAACACTTATTATGTTTGTAGCTGTATGACAGCAGCAGTGCCTTTCACCCTGGGGCATTGCCTTTTGTACCACAACTAAAGTAAGGCAGTGTGCTGTTGGATCAAACATCAAATATTGGCTAATGTGCGACAAATACACAAATGCAGGTTTCTTATGTATGCTGCCTTTTATGTCAGTATATACTTTACTTCCTTCCTTTTTTCAGGGTTTGATTTTACTAATATAGGCGGCCTTAAAATGTATAGTTCATGTAACTCTCAGTTTTCAGCATTCCAGAGAAAGAGAAATCCCTGTGTATGTATGTATGTGTATGTGTGTGTGTGTGTGTGTGTGTGTGTGTGTGTGTGTGTGTGTGTGTGTGTGTGTGTGTGTGTGTGTGTGTGTTTGTGTGTGTGTGCGCGTGTGACTGTGTGTAAATGATCATTCATTCTTCAAGCTGGTGTGACCTCACAATGTGAAGATATAACATGAAAAGTTCCCTGATATGGGTGGTGCAGGTGCTCACCCTCCATATAAGTGTTTCAAGTGTTTCACTTGAGTTATTATGTTTCATGCTAATATATTTAAGAAGCTGTGATTAGAGATTGTTTATTTTTGTCAGATATAACAAACCTGAAAATATCCCACAGTCACAGATAAAATGCAGCATTTAACCTTACATGGCTAAACACTTCCCTATTTAGCCTGTCAATCACTTCCTGAATAGTTTTCTTCATTATTCTGATTTTCCAATTTCTTAATTTAGTGTCTGCTTCCAGCAGAAACTCCACCAGAAAATCTCAGCTTCATAAGTAGTATTTCTGGAACTGTGCTGGCCAAAACAATTCCACAATGAGTATATGTGCATTTTCATCCGTTCCAAGTTTAAACTCTGGATCAAGATATGATGAAAGCCAGAATTTCATCTTATCAGTGTCCAGCAATTCCCACAGTAGGCATGTCTATAAAATTTCCTTAAAGTCCACACAAGCTCAGTAAAATTAGATTTGCAGTGACACCAATTCACCATTTGCTCATGAACGGATAGTAAAGAATGAATCTCATTCAGTGGCTTGGAGCTCTGCCATTATGAGTCCAAGACATAACAGTCTGACCAAGAGCTAAATAACATTTTTACACTACAATGTAAAGTGAGAAGGACTTCAAAGTACATATTTCTGCAGTTTCCAATGCATTTTATGTATTTTGTAAATCATCTGCATAATTCGCTACTCTGGCATGCTTGAGGTGGGGAAAATATTGAGTATTTGTTTTGCCATTTTACAGCTTATTGCCTATTTGCAAGGTAGTTGTGAAACCATAAGGATAAGTGATCAAGTCCGAATAAAGTGTTTGGTTAGCAATGTTTGATAAGAAACAGTATCAAAGGTTTGAGACAGGTGTAAGAAAAGAGAAGAGACAAGGTTAACTGGATTTCTGTGAAAGTTTATGGTGTTAACTGATTAGGGCAGTGTTTATTTTGTTAACTGATGAGAGCAGTGTTTACATTGTGGTGGGAAAGGAAACCATGTTGAGCTTCATTAAGAAGATTATTGTTGCTAAGGTAGTTAAGATGCTGAGAATGGATATATTTTTCAAGAAGCTTACATAGAGGAGCTATGATAGCTCTAGGTCTATATTTGGAGAATTCAATGGAATTTCCAACTTTGTTTGGGAGAGTAATATATATTTATATGCGTGTGTGTGTTTTGTGTGTGTGTGTGTGTGTGTGTGTGTGTGTGTGTGTGTGTGTGTGTGTGTGTGTGTGTGTGTGTGTGTGTGTGTGTGTGTGTGTATGCAGGCTTTATCTCTTTGTGACATACGTTTTTTGGTTTTTTTGGTTAACCAAAGTGCAGGGCTTGATTTAATTCTTTTTGTACAAATGGAAGAAATATTTTTGAGAATGTTTAGAAACGTATTGAGGTCTTAAGTTTGGTCCAACTGATGATGGATAGTTAAGAGATAAAGCTGTCCTTGTTAAATGAAGTAAGATTGCGTACTTGCTTAATTGTTTTGTTTACGTTGCTATGGTGTTGTACTATAAAAGTTGAAAGATGATCACTAATAATATCAGGGAAACAACCTGATGTGCTTATATGGTTTGGCTGAAAGGTGAAGATCCAGTCTAGTGTAGAATGTCTTTTACTACTTTTATTGAGTCTAGTGGGGAGATGATTAGCTAAGTGAAACTGTAAAGATTAAAAGAGTTTGTATGGGAGTATATGTTATTAACTTGCCAATCAATGTTAGATCACCCAGAATAATGGTTTCAGTGGGGATATTGTGATTTGTCCAGCACAGAAAATCTTCTGCTGTTTGCATACCGTTATCTGCATTTATAAATAAGACTATTTCACAAAATATAGTTTGCTTCTTTTTTTAAGATTTTATTATTTATTTATTTATTTACATTTGTTGACCGGGAATGTCCGACTGGACGCAGGTCCATTTTCAGCAGAGGCCCGGGGAGAAAAGCTCCACAAATTAAAATATTACAGACGTAGTTACAGATGAAGAATCCTAGCATTTAAAATATTACAAACATAGTTACAGATGAAGAACATAGTACATTCAGTAGATAACTAGCATCTGTTCTATCCACAAAGTCATAGCAGATATTAACAATTGTTGCAATAAGAAGTTACTGCCATATAATAAGTAGATAGGTATGGAAGTATCAGAGCTTGCTGTAATCAAAGATAGTTTGTGAGGTGGAAGAGAGGTAGAGGGTAGATGGAGTGGGAGAAGTTAGAGGGGAGAGTTACAAGGGCATAGCCAGCATGTTTTTAGGTGCGCTTTAAGTAAAGCTTTGAAGTGGGTGCATGATGGTAGAGAGGTTATTGTGCGGGGTGGGTGTTCCATAATTTGTCTATAGCGCTAGAGAATAGTGCTTCTCCAGCAGTGTTACTGGCTCTAGTAACCTGTAATTGCTTTATTTTGCTGGATCGTAGTGGTCTGGTAGTGAGATAGGGTTGGAGTAGATACTGGAGGGATGGGACCTTTAGAGGATGGTTAACCAGTTTGTGGGCGAGTGCGAGTTGATACCATTGAAGGAGGTGAGGGAGTTCTAGCCAGCCTAGTTCAATAAGTGAGAGACGGTGGTGACTGTGATAGGATGCCCTGGTGGCGAATTTGGCGATTTTGTTGTAGCAGATCTCGAGTTTATTTAGATCACATTGCCTTAGGTTGGTACATATTGGAGAGGCATAAAGTAGGGTGGCAATAAGGTGCGAATTTACAACTGAAATCCTAGCTGCTTTGGTGAGGAGTTGCTTATTTCTGTATAAGGCTCCTAGTTTTTGGTGGACTTTGTTTATGATCATGGATATGTGAATGTCAAATTTGAGATTGTTGTCTATTTCAACTCCTAGCAGTTTGGTGATCTGTTGGGTGGATAGTGGTGTTGTCTTTTGCTGTGATGTTAAAGTCAGAGTTGTTTTGAGTATGTTTGGTGGGTCTGAAGATGAGGAGTTTAGTTTTGTTTGGGTTGAGTATTAACTGGGCATCGGATAGCCAAGTTTCAACAGAGGAAAACGCATCCTGTGTGACCTTTTGCAGTTCAGGTAGGGACTGGGCTGGGCAGATGATGGTTGAGTCGTCTGCATATTGTATGAGTGTGCCATGTTTGGTGGCAGAGGCTAGATTATTTGTGAAAATAGAGAAGAGTAGGGGTCCAAGGATGGATCCTTGGGAAACACCAATATTGACAGGTAGTTGGGGAGATATGTCATTTTGCCATACAACAGATTGCCGGCGGTCAGACAGGTAACTTTGAAACCAGTTGGTGACTGATTGAAAAAAGGATAGGTTATTGAGTACAGAGAGGAGTTGTTTGTGTGGGACCATGTCAAATGCTTTAGATAGGTCTAGGAAAGTAGCAGAGGAGAGATGGCCATTGTTTTTATGGTGAAGGATAGTGTTAGTAAAAGAGAGTAGGGCAGTGGTGGTGCTATGGTTTGGTCGGAAACCATGTTGAGCATTAGAAAGGAGGTTGTTAGTAAGGAAGTAGTCTGAGATTTGAGAGTGAATGCATCTCTCTTGTATTTTGGAGAGTGGAGATAGAATTGATATGGGGCAGTAGTTGGTTAGTTCTGTGGAGGGGCCGCCTTTGTGAAGGGGAATGATGTGTGATATTTTCCATAGTGTAGGGGTGTAGCATTCTGACAGAGATTGGTTAATCAAGATGGATACTGGGTAGGCTAGGGCATCAGCTGCAATTTGTAGGAATTCACTTGGGAGGTTGTCTACTGCTAATTTTGTGGGTTTAAGTTTAGTTAAGAGTTTTCTTATGTTGGAGGTAGGAATGGGAGAAAATGAGAAGAGTGTGGGGAGATTACTGGGTGAAGGTGTGGGGTGTAGGGAGGGGGGTTGTTTTGTCTAGCTAGTGATAGTATGGTTTGTGTGAAGTGTGTGTTGAATGAGGTAGCAATATTTTCTGTGGAGTGAGGAATGTTAGGTGTAGGGGTATTGATTGTACCTGGGTGGAGGATGGAGTTTATGGAGGTCCAGAATTGTTTGGGGTTGAGTTGGGAGTAGTTGAGGGCAGACTGGTTGTATTGGATTTTGTCCTTCTTTATTAGCTTTTTTTGACTCTATTGCGTAGTTCTAGGAATTTCTGTCTAGCTGACCGGGTTTTGGTTTTGCGTCAGTGTTCCCAGGCTTTATCTCGGTTTTTCATTTCTGACCTAGTGGTGTTCTGTAGCCATGGGGAGGGTTGGGCTTTGGTTCTGGTGAGTCTTATGGGGGCATGGTTATTTAGGATGCTTAGGAAGGTAGTATTGAAAAATTGGACTGTGTCATCTAGGCTGAGGTAATTAATAAAAAAATACCCAGAATAGAAGAAAGTAAGATGAGAATTGAGCAGTTCAGATTTGGATCAGGATGTAGCGCAACTGACCCTACCTTTACAGTGAGACAGATATTTGAGAAAAAGCTAGAAATGAGGTAAGAGTCCAACTGGGCATTCCTAGACTTGGACAAAGTATATGACAAGATCACAAGAAACCTGATTTAGGCAGTCCTGTGGTGGTTGGAAGTCCCAAAAACATTGGTAGGATTATTGCATGCTATGTACAAGAACCAATGACTCAAGTTCTGATCTTGTCTCCTCACCCACCCAACTGTTGTTGTGGTCTTAAAGCTTGGTGGCTTTTGAGTTGCCCGCCTCTACTATAAATTTGATATTGGACACTCCCCCCAGTCCCATTGCATCAGTTAATTCTGCTGAGTACAGTGAGATCAGTTATGAAGGCTCACCCCTTTTAGTTTCTTAACCTTGAATTATCTTCTATTTCTTCTCTTTCTAATTAAAAAAAAAATTGCGCCTCCTCCTACTTTATTTTGCTGCTCGTGCTTAGATATTCAATTGCATCTATTCTGCTGCATTTGTTACTGCATGTCGGTAGCCTAATTAAATTGTTCTGCATCTACCCTGTGCTGATTTCAAAGCTGCTGAGAGAATTTACAAAACTAAGTGCCATGTTTCAACTTATTCTGTCTTATACTGCTCTTGTATTTGAATAACTGTGCTGTTTTATTAACTTGCATTACATCTGCACTGTATTTTTTTCATTGTTTTTCTGTTAAACTGTTTAATTAACTGAGTGTGAACTATTCTGCTGTTATATTTAAGTGTGCAACTGTTCTCCTGTGTTAAATCGACCTAAACAGAGTATAAATACCTTTAGCATAGTCTGGTTACAGGTTTTGCTGCATCCAGATCTGTTTCTGTGATTCCTTTGTTTCCTGTGTTTCCTGCTACACCATCTTGTGTTGTTGCGGCCTCCCTGCACTTAGTGAAAGTAAGTGAACTGGTTGGTACTGGTCTGGCATATGGTGTGTAGCTAAGAGCTCATGGACAAGTGTGGATTGGTCAATTCCAGTGTTACTGTTTTACTTTAGTTTTATTGGTATTTAAACCCTGCATTTGCATGCATTTGCACTTGTTTGCATATTGCACACTGCTGCACCACTGTTTTAACCCTTTGAAAAGTATATCAGATGCCTTTTTCCCTTCCAGCACTCCTGTGTAAGTGAGCCCCTCTCTTGCAGCTACTGTATTAATTTTATCCAGCCCTACTCACACCTATAGGTACTCTCCTCAGTAGTACCCACTCTACTATCCCTGACCTCTCTTCCACAGATTCTGGTAACCATGGACAGACAATTTCCTATGGTTTCTCCTGCTAGTCTGGTTGATATGGGCATCCTGAGACAGTGTAGCAACTGCCTCATGTACATGGACAACCCTCTACTACTACCACCTAGAAACACAATATGTGAGAAATGCAATTACATTAAGAACCTAAAATCCTTGCTCCCTCAATCATAAGTTAGTACATCTGGCACTGAGAAGGTTGTCTGCACAAACACTACAAACGCTACACCTGTACAACACACTCCCACATATGTGGAGATTCTCAAAAAAAAACATATCTAAACAAAAGAGACTTCCAAGGGAAAAACACACATGTGCATCACAACCCACAGCACCAAGCACCATAGATAGCACACACACACCTGTGTCCCTGTGTCTCACAGCCTCAAAGGCCCAGCCACAAACCCAACATACTAGTCATAGGAGATTCTATCATGAGACACACAGATGTGTCCCTCACAGGGCTAGACAAAAGTCACATAAGTTGCTTGCCAGGTGCTAGAATCCACCATATCACTCACGCACTCAAGTCTCTCAACAACAGGTACCGTTATGACCCTGTCATAGTCCATGTTGGTGTGAATTACTTGAACTGTACCTCTCTGGACTATATGAAGAGAAACATGATTGAGCTCACTGAATATGTCCCCAAGGCAGGTATGTCCCTAGTATTAAGCAGCATCCTACCATCATCCAGAAAGATGACTCAATACAAAAAGAAAATGACTGATTTTAACAATTGTCTTAGTTTCTGGTGTCATTCCAAGGGGGATCCAGTACCTGACAGCCTGGAAGGACATGACTGACAGACCACAATGCTTTGCCAGAGATGGCCTTCATCTGACCCCCCCCCCCAGACTTCCGGCTTCTGGCAAAGGCTCTTGCCTCCCCCATAGTGCCTTTTTTAGGCAAAGTCATGAGGACAAAATTACCAATGTGAAAAAGTCTTCTAAATTAAATTTAAAGGTCATGCTGCTAAACGCTAGGAGTCTTAACATGAAACTGCACTCATTGCATGCATTCCTCATGCTGGAAGATGCTGATATTTGTGCAGTCACATCCAGTAAGGACAATCACAAGGCCTTCTTCACATACATCCACAATCTCAAAGGTAATACCCAAATATGCTCTGAAATGGTAGTCATGAACACCCCACACACAAACGCCATAGATATTGCCAACCTACTGGCAGACAGGTTCAGTGAAAACTTCACCCCCATTTCTCCACCTTCAGTAAACCTGGACATCCCCAGCACCTGCCCACTCCCCTCATCACCAGGGAGCAGGTCTTTAATGCTCTCTCAAAGGCAGAAAATACAGCCTCCATGGGACCCGATAGCATCCCTGGCTGCATCCTACATGAACTCAGGCATGAGCTCTCAGCACCATTAAGCACCATATTCAACCACAGCATGAGCACCGGCTTCATCTCAGCCAAATGGAGTACAGCCACTGTCATCCCTCTACACAAAGGTGGAGCGTTCACTGACCCAGGCAATTATAGGTCCATCAGCCTAACTCGTCTGATCTAGGACCATGGAATGCATCATCATGGACCTTATAAACAAGGACATTGGCAATTTCCAAACTCTTAACCCCACATAGTTTGGTTTTGTCAAAGGAGACCATTCCTGTTAAACTTGGATGATTTCGTTGAAACAGTCACCAAAGCCATGGACAAGGGAAGATGGTGCACACTGCCTACCTTGACCTAGCCAAAGCCTTTGATACTATTTCCCACATGGGCATAAAAGATAAACTCTCCCAGCTAGGTATCAACCTGCATGTTACCAGATGGGTAGCTAACTGGGTCACTGATAAAACCCACTTAGTCAAAATAGGGGAACCGCCTCTGCTAGTAGACTCATAATAAGCGGCGTACCCTAAGGATTGGTCTTGGGGCCTCTATGGCTTGGGATACACTTTTCTGAGGTGCAAGCCAAAACCAGTGGTCTGTGGCTTACCAATTGTGCAGATGACTGCAAGCTGGGTGCTGTCTTAAATTCCCCTAGTGATGTGCACATCCTCCAAGAGGGCCTTACCCAAACTAATAACTGGTGTCAGAAGTGTGGCCTCAACCTGAATGCCAAGAAATGTATCGTCATCCCCTTTGGGGAAAATGGCACCCTCACAAATTACCACATTAATAACAATGTGCTAAGCCCACATTCAGTTGTGAGGGACTTGGGCACCCAGGTTGATAGCAAACTGACTTTTGACCACCGCATTGCCTCCGTTGTAGGGAAGGCTTTCTACATGGCCCACCTCATAAGTAAGGGCATTTCATCCTGGAACAAGGAGGTCATAACATCCCTGTAATCCTCCCTTATCAGACCCATTATCAAGTATAATGCCACCTTCGGCATGTACCTTACCAAGCATATGCAGCAGCTGGACAGACCACAGAGGTTCCTGACCAGGAAAATCCATGGTCTCAAACACCTATTCTAAACAGATAGGCTAAAAGCCCTGTCCCTCTACTCAGTCTCATACAGACTGCACAGAGGTGACCTGTGTCTGCTATACAAGGCTGTCTCAGACCCATCCTTGATGGAGCTGCTGCATATCCATAAGTGAAACTCCACTCATGCAACCTCCACGCAAGGCCTCAGCCTGGTCTGTAGCATTAATAGAACTTGTTGGCAGGATTGAGTTGTGTTACAAAGACTCCCTCATCTGTGGAATACACTCCCTCTCCATGTCAAGCTGAGTACCTCACTAGCCCTCTTTAAGAGGAAGCTGGACAACTTGATGGGAAACAGAAAATACACCCCTGGGATCCCACTTGTGTCCCTGCTTGTCAGGGGAAACAGATGCTGACTTTGTGGGAACATGGGTGAAATTCTTGGCTAGGCTTATAAGGACCTCCGGGCAAATAGCCTAGTATCCAGTGGCAGATTTAGGCTTTGGCATAGGGGTGTGCACCCTCCCCATTTTTTGAGAACACACTGTACAATCTTGAGTACAAAAATAAAACTTTTTAAGTGTTTAAATTGAAATCGGAAAATGTACCAAAAAGAAGTGCCAAAACAGTGAACACTTTCAGCAGTATGTTTTCCCATTTTCAACTGACAGATATTTTATTGTATTGTACGTTATGTATTTGTTTACTGTTTGCATCGCAACTCCGAATGGAAAACTCAATTGGAGGAGACAGGTGATCTGATCATCTGGAAGAAACACCAATTGGCCGCAGCGGAAATGTATAAGCATGAACCCTTGCTGCTAGTACCAACCCCTAGCTTCAGTGTCAGCTGTCTACCAGAGGCCCAAAAATAATTCCTCAGCAAAGTATCTGATACCTCATCCCAGTATAGGGAAAAGAGACTTGTCCTCCTATGCTGTACTGCATTTGAAACGCAGGAATCATACCTTTTGGAACATGAACCCTTGCTGCTAGTACCAACCCCTAGCTTCAGTGTCCGCTGTCTACCAGAGGCCCAAACATAATTCCTCAACAAAGTATCTGATACCTCATCCCAGTATAGGGAAAAGAGACTTGTCCTCCTATGCTGTACTGCATTTGAAATGCAGGAATCACACTTTTTGGAACATGAACCCTTGCTGCTAGTACCAACCCCTAGCTTCAGTGTCCGCTGTCTACCAGAGGCCCAAAGATAATTCCTCAGCAAAGTATCTGATACCTCATCCCAGTATAGGGAAAAGAGACTTGTCCTGCTATGCTGTACTGCATTTGAAATGCAGGAATCATACCTTTTGGAAGTATGTGTCTAATACTGCTCACTTGTTAATCGAGTTATAACCTGCCTCATATTTTATTTTATTTTCAGTGAACGCACCCTGTCAGGACAGCCAGCAGCAACAGTCTCCAATTCTATACCCCTATACTCCCTATTGAGTCCCCCTGCAGAAACAACCTCCCTAGGATCTACCTATTTATTTTATTTTATTCTCTCCTATTATCTACCTATCTACTTTATCTTCTCTCATTCTCCTAATTCTCTAGTCTTTTGCTCCTCTATTTGCATGGGGTACACCTCATTACACAGTACCTAGGGTGACCATTAGAGGGCAGTAGTGCCACTTTTGTCTCCCATTACTTTACCTGCTTTACGCTGTAGAATTTATACTAGGTTTTAACTCTATTTTTGCCTCTGTACTCCAACACCTTTTCCTTTATTTCTGTAGTTATCTCTAGCTGCTCTCTCCCTACTCTTTCATCACAGATACCTTACTAGGAACTCACCTCCATACCTCACTGATTGTTTTTTCTCCTCTTCACTGGTCCTCTTGGCCACATTATTGTGCTCTGTCCCATACTTCTCTACTGCCAACCTGTTGCCTGCATTTTCCCTTCCCTTTCCCTTCCCCACCCCCTCTTGGTACCTACTTTTGCATATCACTCTAACCCCACCTCCCTACCTATCTCACTGTCCCTGCCCCTAAACTTATATATCCATCCCACCCTTCAACACGCCAATTCTTTTTCCCCTAGTCCCACTCCTGACTGCTGAGTTTCCCTGTGGACAGCGTTTCCGGATAAGTTACTGCTATGGACCGTTTTATGGTTTAAAGATTAATTTGTGCTTGAGACATTTGTATATGTATTTTCCTATGTAATGGCTGCTGTTTGAAACCATACTGCCTCTTTATAATAGGTATATGTGAATTAATTAGTGTTGGTGTAGTCTTTCGCGTGCTTTATCTTTACTCTGTATGGGTATGCGCATACTTAGCATCGTGGATAGTACTACAATCTCCCTAGCTAGTTTAGGTACTCCTTTCTTATTCTTATTTGTTATACGCATCGCCTGAAGTTATTGTGCATGCATGCTTATTCTAGCCAGTATAATACAAGTGTTGGACGTGAACTTCGTTTTGCTACTAATCCCCTAGATTCCCTTTCATTACTCACTATTCCTGTTCTAGCATAACTTTTGTGTTCGTACAGCCTCTCCAAGAACGTAGAGACTGCTATAAACAGGTTTTTAACATTTTTCTGCTGTTTATCCTGTTCTTAGTGCTTTCATTATACACTATTCCTGTTCTAGCGCAATTGTTTTGCTCGCACAGGCTCTCCAGGAGCATAGAGGAAGCCTTGAACAGGTTTTTATCTGTTTAGCCTATTTTCTCTGTACAGGAAGCTACGAATAGTTTTTTAACTGTTTATCCTGTTCTTAGCATTTCTGTTTGTCATGCGTGTTCTCCAGTATGCAGAGGCACCCACCAACTAGTTTTTAATAGTGCACACCTCCTACATATATTCCTGACCTTATGTCTGGATATTATATAGCCTCCCACACATTCTCAGGTTAGTTTGTGTGCTTTTCTGTCTCTGGATATATAGCTTGCAAGCGCTAAGCAATCTCCCCTAACTATAGTTAATGCACAGCATCCACGCTAAAGAACCTAGCCTGTTTTCCTTTCTAACTACATGTTAGTACTTTATCCCGCTTAAGGATTGGTAACAATTTCTCCCCTCTAGTAGCTTTGTACCACTAACATGCACTAATGTACAAAAAGACTACAAGTAGGTTTTAAAAGATAGGCTTGCAATTTCTGGGGATGCTACCTTGCTATGCTACCTGCCACTGTTATCTGAGATAGTATTGAACTTTTTACAGTATGCTTTCATTTATTGCTGCATACCTGACTCAGTAACCATGGATGATTTAACCTGTCTGTTACTATTCCTGAATTGTCTCTAGTTTGCAAACACGGTGTAACATGATATGTGTGTTGTTTACTTGCCAATGGATTTACTTGTACATCTGCTTAAATGTGCTTTGTTTCCTTAACCCTCTTTTTTTCTCTCTATTTTCCTTCAAGCGTGAGCCCTTGCTGCTAGTACCAACCCCTAGCTTCAGTGTCCACTGTCTACCAGAAGCCCAAACATAATTCCTCAGCAAAGTATCTGATGCCTCATCCCAGTCTAGGGAAAAGTTGTCCTCCTATGCTGTACTGCATTTGAAATGCAGGAATCATACCTTTTGGAAGTATGTGTCTAATACTGCTCACTTGTTAATCGAGTTATAACCTGCCTCATATTTTATTTTATTTTCAGTGAACGCTCCCTGTCAGGACAGCCAGCAGCAACAGTCTCCGATTCTATACCCCATATACTCCCTATTGAGTCGCCCTGCAGAAACACCCCCCAAGGATCTACCTATTTATTTTATTTTATTCTCTCCTATTAAATACCTATCTACTTTATCTTCTCTCATTCTCCTAATTCCCTACTCTTTTGCTCCTCTATTTGCATGGAGTACCCCTTATTACACAGTACCTAGGGTAACCACTAGATGGCAGTAGTGCCACTTTTGTCTCCCATTACTTTACCTGCTTTACGCTGTAGAATTTACACTAGGTTTTAACCCTATTTTTGCCTCTGTACTCCCACACCTTTTCCTTTATTTCTGTAGATATCTCTAGCTGCTCTCTACCGACTCTTCCATCCCAGAACCCTTACTAGGAACTCACCTCCATACCTCACTTATTGTTTTTTCTCCTCTGCACTGGTTCTCTTGGCTATGCCCTGCTCTGTTCGCCCTGCGGGCTCACTCCGCTCCCCTACCCCCCAAATTTCACCCACCCCCAGTAGCCCTAGCCTTATACTTTCCTAGCCACACCCTCTCCCCACCTACCTATCATATACTCTAATCAATCTAGATATCCTAACCACTCCCCTTCATTTTTCACCTATCTCCTTACTCACTTTATCCAACTCCCTTACCCTGAGCACTGTCCCTACTTCCTTTTCCTTTCCAATACTTTCTAAAAAACTCTGCCTTCATTCATTTTCTTCAATTACCTTATCTCTGCCCAAACCTCTTTTGTAGTTGTACAAGTTACCTTCTTGAACTTCCACAGCTAACCTTAGCAAGATGCTCACAAAAAATAAAGCTCTCCCAAGTTAGTAGTTATAGCCATTCTTATACCAATCCTCACTTCTGCCAACCTCCTCACCTCCTTTGAAAATATGAACTATGTTCACTTCAACTACACTCCAAAACAAACAGCTATACAAACTTCTATCCTTACCCATTTTCAGATATATTATACATCTACCCCCTGCTACCTACTAGCCAAATACCATCGCCTCACACACATTAAAGTTCATAACTCCTCCATAAGGAAACTAAAAAATCAATCTAGTGACTTTTATTACCCTGTGTCAAGACTAAAACCTCCCACCTTAAAAGACGGAGATATCCACCCCAACCCTGGCCCAACCAATGTTTCCACAGTCACAACTCACAGCACCACTTCCTCCACCCTAACTACCTTAACCAGTCTCCCAAACTCTTTACTAATAGGACATCTAAATATCTGTAGTGTCTACAACAAAGTTGCCCATCTCCATGCCCTTCCTGACATTCATTGCTTTGATATCTTCTGTCTTACAGAAACTTGGTTAAAACCAAGAAAAAATGACAATGAGATAATTCCCCCAGGTTATAATATATTGAGACTTGACTGCACTAAACGGAAGGGTGGCGGAGTAGCCATTTTGTTTAGAACTGGTTTACAGATCTCCACAATACCCTTCATCCCTCCCCCCAAGATAGTAAGGCAGAAGGTAGAATCACTAAACTTAAACTAAATACTAGCAAATCCCGAAACATCATCTGTACCTACCTTCCTCCTGGTAACAACAACACTATAATAGAGGATATTCTAAGCTGGGTTTCCACTACCTATCCACAAGAAGCAATTATACTACGTGACTTCAATACTGACTGGAAGTGTATCAACACTGAAAACCCTTCCTCACATATTAATCTACATGGTTTCAGTCAATCAATTACCACCACTACTAGAATTAACTAACCAAATAAAAAAGAGAGTATCTTAGATTGGATTCTCATTAACAGACAACAACAAACTTATAAAGTTGGAACCTTGCCTGATAATTTAAGTGATCATACTTTGGTTTACATTGTTAGACAAAAGAATGACATTCCTAACTCTACCACGTTCAGGATCTCAAGGTCAAATAAGCATTTTAACCAGATGTCTTTCCAAGATGAACTTAACGCCTGTGACTGGAACCTTCTAAAAACCCTCCCACTTGAAGAGGCTGTTAAAATTTCAACTCAAAATTCCTAACAAATCTAGATGAACACGCACCCAAACAAACTATTAGAATGAAGTCCAAGATAGCCCCCTGGCTGTCAAAAGATACTAGACAAAAGATACTGCTAAGGAAGAAATCTTTGGCTAAACAGAGAACTACCAGAACTATCTCTGAGAATCAAACCTTTAGACACTTGAGACATATTACAAAAAGAGCCATTCTTACTGATAAAAAGAACTACTATTGTAAACTACAGCAAACTCACCATAATAATCCACAGAAGTTCTGGTCTAGCATAAATAGACATCTACATCCTGGGCACTCTACCACACCAACCCCACTAGGAGCTGATAATAATACCCCCCAGCAGCTAATGCCTTTAACACCTTTTTTTACAGACACTATACAATCCTTAGCTCATCATCTATTTGCAGACAACGCTAGCCCCGCTATCCCTTTACCTGACACTCTACCTACCTTCCAACTTCAACCTATTTCTACAACCTACATCCAAAAAATCATCCAAAAGCTTAGGCCATGTACCCCAGTTACCATCAGAATATCTGCAAAGAGCAGCTAAATCAGTTGCCTACCCTATATCCATCCTTATAAATAGAACCATTAACGAAGGAATCATCCCAGAAATCTGGAAAAATCTCACACATAATTCCTTTACATAAAGGTGGTAACTCTAACGATTATTCCAATTACAAAACTATAGCTCTCTTATCACCCCTAGCTAAGGTCATGGAAAAATGTATTCACCATCAGCTAATGGCCCACTTAACCCAACACAATATCTTAGCTAACTGCCAACATGGTTTCAGGCCTTACCATAGTACCACTACAGCTCTCCTCTATTTCACCGACTCCATCAATTGTAACTATAATAACAATAGCCTCTCTTCAGCACTCTTTATTGATTTATCTAAAGCATTCGATATGGTAAACCATTCCCTACTCATAAAGACCCTCGAATCCCTCTCTCTAGACAACAAGGCTATCCTCTGGTTTAAGTCCTATCTTAATAGGCAACAGGCAGTTCTCTGGGACAATAAACTATCCTCCCACCTGCCCATCTCCCTTGGAGTCCCACAGGGCTCCATTCTAGGACCTCTCCTTTTCTCTTTCGTCATCAATGACCTTCTTGTTGCAATCCCTCAAGCAACCTTCATACAATATGCTGATGATTCTACATTCATATGTACTGCCAAAATTTCATCTGAACTTCATGCTCTAACGCAGAAAGTATTTAGCACAGTACAGGCTTGGTTATTGAAATGCTGCCTCCTGTTGAATGCTAAAAAAAACAAGCTCTTCCTCTTTATACCTAACATTAAGTCCTCTCCCATAGATTTCTCAATTAAATCCAATAATGGCACCCTTATATCCCCAGACTCCACCACCAAACTACTAGGAATCGCAATCGATAACAATCTCACCTTTGATAACCATATCAATAAGACCATTAAAACAGTAAATAGAAAAATAGGCTGCTTGTATAGAATAAAACACTTCTTAACTCCATCATCCAGAATTAGAATTGCTCATTCCCATTTAATCTCATCTCTTCTGTATGCTTCACCCATATATACTAACCTAAAACAAACTAATCTTGTCAAACTAGCCAACTCTTATAATAATATAGCCAGAATTGCCACTGGGAACCCTTTTAGAACTCACCATTGTTAGAACCTACAACAACTAGAATGGCTAGAACTAGAAAACATTTTGGCATATTCCCAACTAAGATAAAAAACACACAGAGCCAGCATACAGTATTCCAAAGTATATTGTAATGAAAATTAGATCATTACAAAGAACAAACCGGTTTCGGCAGGAACAAACACAGCCTTCCTCAGTGTTACTTACATACATAGTGGTGAGCAAGAGTATTTATACACAAATACACTCATTGTAAATTAATTGAGTTCAATCAAAGATTTTCATTGAGACCAGGTGGGAATAATCCCCCCAGTTTGATTATCCACTTTTTTTCTTTGGTGTTCAGAATGGAGTGTAACCCAGTTTTATTATGCTTGTTGCCAACAATTTTGTCAATTATGATGAAGGTGAATTTAGCAGAAGCATGTACTAAGTGATGTTTATATAGAGCATTAGTCTGCCTCTTATTTTTAATGTTGCTGATGTGTTCCGAAATCCTGATTTTCAGTGGTCTTGATGTTTTTCCTACATAAAATGAACCACAATGGCAGGTGGCTAAATAAATAACCCAGTCAGTGCTACAGTTCGCAAAAAATCTGAGATCAAAAACTATTGGACAGTTTCTGCTAGAGAATTGTTTGGTCTTATTGATCTTGTCACAATTGGAACAATGCCCGCAAGGGTAACAACCTATCAGAGGGTCCCCTGTCAATGTGGTTTGGATGCAATTGGGGTCAACATGCCTGTACCCATGTTTAAAATGATTAAAAAAAGAAACCAAATTCTTTCCCCTACGAAAGGAAAAAAGGCATTTGTCTGGTATAAGGCTAGTTAAATCCGGGTCATATTTGAGAATGTTCCAGTGTCTATGCACACTGTCAATCAAATGGTTAGAGTTCCTAGCATAGGTGGTCGTGAATCTTAAAGTGGAATCCCTAATTCGTTGGTGCTTGTTGTATTTCAAGACATATTTGAATAACAACATCTGGGGACTGGAATTCACTGTCCAATTTGACCGTCAACATATCACCTTTTTGGATGTTGCCGTGACCAAGTTAGCTGACAACACCTTATCCACTGAGATTTTCAGAAAACATCCCGAGTACAATACTATCCTTCATGCTTCCAGTTTTCACCCCCCACACGTTATACGTAACATACCTAAATCTCAATTCATCAGAACCAAACGTATTTGTTCTAGTGATTCCTCTTTTCAGATTCACAGGAGAGACCTTACCAATAGATTTAAATCCAGGGGTTATGGCATGGGCTACGTTTTAGCTGCCAGTAACATGGTTGACTCCTCTGATAGAGATAACTTATTGAAATACAACAAGCACCAACGAATTAGGGATTCCACTCTAAGATTCACGACCACCTATGCTAGGAACTCTAACCATTTGATTGAGAGTGTGCATAGACACTGGAACATTCTCAAATATGACCCGGATTTAACTAGCCTTATACCAGACAAATGCCTTTTTTCCTTTCGTAGGGGAAAGAATTTGGGTTCTTTTTTTAATCATTTTAAACATGGGTACAGGCATGTTGACCCCAATTGCATCCAAACCACATTGACAGGGGACCCTCTGATAGGTTGTTACCCTTGCTGGCATTGTTCTAATTGTGACAAGATCAATAAGACCAAACAATTTTCTAGCAGAAACTGTCCAATAGTTTATGATCTCAGATTTTTTGCGAACTGTAGCACCGACTGGGTTATTTATTTAGCCACCTGCCATTGTGGTTCATTTTATGTAGGAAAAACATCCAGACCACTGAAAATCAGGATTTCGGAACACATCAGCAATATCAGAAACAAGAGGCAGACTAATGCTCTATACAAACATCACTTAGTACATGCTTCTGCTAAATTCACCTTCATCATAATTGACAAAATTGTTGGCAACAAGCATAATAAAACTGGGTTACACTCCATTCTGAACACCAAAGAAAAAAAGTGGATAATCAAACTGGGGGGATTATTCCCACCTGGTCTCAATGAAAATCTTTGATTGAACTCAATTAATTTACAATGAGTGTATTTGTGTATAAATACTCTTGCTCACCACTATGTATGTAAGTAACACTGAGGAAGGCTGTGTTTGTTCCTGCCGAAACCGGTTTGTTCTTCTTTGTAATGATCTAATTTTCATTACAATATACTTTGGAATACTGTATGCTGGCTCTGTGTGTTTTTTATCTTGATTCTACTTATTGAGAGCCGTGCAATTGCCTCACGCGCTGATGACCCTTTTTTGGATTCCTCATATTCCCACCTAACCATTGTTCATAAGATATTTTACCAAACGAACAACACCCCTATACTTTCAAACCTTATTACTCCATACAGGAATCTCAACTCCTTACGATCTTCCGGTAAACTTCTTGCTACCATAAGCATGTCTAATAACCTGGCAGGTGACTTCTTGTTCACCAATACTGCTGGAAAAAACTGGAATATGCTGCCACAGGATATAACTCTACTTCCTTCGCTGACACTCTTTAAACAAAGGCTCAAGAAATACCTGAAGACACACTGGTTATGGCCCTGTAGCAACCCTGACTAATCCTCTGATTTCTCTACTTCTACCACGAGCCTGTATCCTCTCACTAATCTATTATACTACAGCCCTATGGAAATAGTTACGATCTCTAGTAATTTACATAAGTCATGTCATGAATGTTATTATAAGTTGTTCTATACATCTCACCATTGATAACATACTGTAAAGTGACCTATCTTTCTTGTACAATTTTTGGAAAGTAATGTAATCATTCCTCTGAATTAGCTGATTTAGTATCTCAACTTCTTTGTAGAATTGTTCCATGATATATATGTGTGACACAATCACATATAATATTTTATTGTATGATAAATTGTTTTTCTTTACTATATTTCTGTGTTACTACTGAAGCTTTTCTCCCCGGGCCTCCACTGAAAATGTTCATATATCCAGCTGGACTAGCCCGGTTAACAAATGTAAAAAAAAAAATAAAATAAAATAAAAAATAAAATCCTAAGATCCTGAGTGGCTCTTCTAACTGCATCTCCCACCCTGACTGAGAAAGCAGTCAAGAAGAAGAACTTGTCTAAATAAGACGCAAGGTAAAGAAGTCAGAGGTACATAAAGCTATTGGTTTACTACCACAGCTTGTATACTGCCATCATTTTTAACTGTATGTTCATTTCTTGCACAAAAAAAAACACATTACTGCACCTTGAAGTCCTACTATTTAATTTGCTATACTTTTAAATGTGATAGCACTAGCCATTTTTAATTTGCGGTTATTTGCAAAAACGTGCGGTCGCGCCTAATGCTAAGTGAAATCGCCTATCCATTTCTTTACTTTTTCCATAGCTATTCAGCCCAACCTTTCACTTCACTTTCCAGCCCAAATAAAGAAACGCATGAAGACTTAGGAAAGTATTTAATTTTATGATGGAGTGAAGCATGCACACGTTACATTTGCATTTCTTTATTTTACTCAGAAAAAGTTGATTCAGGAATTTCTTGTATTTTTTTTTTCAAGCAGTTCTAAAAGTGCAATAAGTCAGGAAACAGAGGAACTCTGCAGCTAATTGGAAGTTTTGTGGATTTATTTTGCCAGGTGCAAAAAAATCATCTAGTTAACCAATTAATAAAGTGTAAGTGCCTTTATTGAATTATTTCAGATTTTGCCTGGTAACCACATATTAAATGTAAACAGCATACACAACTTAAAAAGAGCATTCAAGTTGACTGCTTTCATTCTAACATTGTGTTTATTATCTACAAAAAAGCTAGTCTCAGAAATCGTGCAGGCATAGTTTTCTCCTTGACTAGCACAACAGACAGACTAACTAGGTGTCGATTTGTGACATATTTTATAGAATAAAAATATGCATTATTCTCTGTTTTATTTCATACTTGTGACTGTATTTTAGGCATGGATTGCACATGCAAAGTGTGAAACTTATTTTGTGTTCAGTTTGATATACAAATATGAGTGATTGTGTGCCAAGAACAGTTGTCGGTTTATTGCTCAACCTTGCCCCTTGAATTTTTAAATTCAGTAGCGCAGCTTTTCTGATGCTAACTGTGGTCTCTGGTGTAGACTTGTTAATTAAACAGTATTTATTTTATTTATTTCTTTACAGTTTGATTACTGGGGAAGACCACTGGGCCGAACTGACCCATTTTCAATGGCGGCCAGAGGGGAAAAGCTCCAAGATGCATTATACAATTTAGATACAACTGATAGTTAATATTAGAGATAACATGAAGAATAGTTACACATAAATGCATTCAATGTCTTGCATAGTTAACAAATTCATTAAGCTTGAAGGTAGGGATCTTACAGTTTCATTTGAGGAAAGCAGATATGTGTTAGGTGTGGAGACAGTTTACATACAAATCTTTTAAGAATATTTAAATACGCTTTACTTACACACATCAACAGTAGAATGCCATTTACAATATTTACAAGGTTGGGCTGTGTGAGGGTAGCTGTAGGAGTTGCTGAGAGCTTAGAGGGAAGCTATAAAATTGTTGAGAGATTAGATAGGCTCAAAGGAAGATAACTATGATAGTTGTAGAGCTTGGGAACCAGAGACAGAACCCCCTTGGATTAGGCTGGGTGAAGGCAGGTACATTTCCATTTAGTGGACAGGTGTTTGAATAGCTGGGTTTTGAAGTTTTCTGAGTTTGGTATGGTTCTTAGTGTGGAGGGAAGAGAATTCCATTTTTTGCCTAGTGAGAAAGATAGGAGAAGTTGGCCAGAAGGACGTTTAGGTTTATTAATAGTAATTAAGTTCTGATTTTCAGATCTGAGAGCTCTGTTGGGTGTATAAGGGAAAGGATGTTAGTTAGAGTGGGGCATTTTGTTGGGTGAAATATGAGTTAATATGCAGTAGTGAGTTGGAGATAGTCTAGGTAGTATGGGAGTTCAAGCCAATTCAGGAATTATAGGGTTAGGCAGTGATGGGTAAGGTATTTTTAGATTTAGAGGCAAATTTAGAGATTTTGTTGTAGCAGTTTTTTAGCTTAAAGGTGATAGAGGAGGACAGGTTGGTTAGGAGAGGGGCTCCATATAATAAGAAAGGAAGAAGATAATTCATGGCCAGAGTTTACCTGGTAGAGCTGGAGAGAAAGTGATTATTCCTATACAGCATACCTAGCTTTTGGTGGGTTTTCTTAATATTTTGTTAAATATGAATATCAAACTTGAGGTATTCATCAACAGTAATGCCAAGTAGTTTGGCAGAGGGGACCACTTCTATAGGTGAGTTGGTTTGACTATAGACTTTGAAGTTGTTTTTATCATAGGAGAGGGTATTTGTGGGAGGGAATAGTAGAATCTTTGATTTATTTGCATTGAGAGAGAGGTGGTTTTGGCGCATCCAGTTTTCAGTTGTTGAGAAGGCAGTTTGGGTTTTAGTCAGCAATTCAGAGAGGTTTGAGGCAGAGCAGACTAAGGTTGAATCATCTGCACAGTGAATGATTTTAGCATCAGGAATAGCATTATGAAAGTTACTGATAAAGATGTTAAAAAGCATTGGCCCAAGGATGGATCCCTGTGGTCCGCCAGTTGGGGTAGGTAGGAAGGAAGAGATGGAGTTCTTCCATTTGATTGCCTGTGATCTGTCTGATAGATAGATGGAGAACCAGGATAAAGCATTATATGAGAGATTAAGGTTTGAGAGATGACAGAGAAGGTGCTTGTGGAAAACAGTATCAAAGGGTCTATATTAGATCCCGGAATGCTTACATAAGCGAACGGTGACTAATCGACCCCATGTAAGTGAAAGCTTACAAAACCAAACTGTGGAAAAAAAATCGCTGTTCCAACAAAAAGAAAAAAGAAAAACACATTAAAATATGACATTAAGTGGGGGGCTTCGCCCCACACCCCCCCCCCCGATGTGGAGGACTGTGCTATCCACACCCCCCCTACTTAAATATACCAACTCCAAGACCACACTACAGTGCTGAAAACAGCAAACTACCAAAGCGGCCAAGTGAATTCTTTCCCAGGGAAAGAATTTGCTTACATGCCGCTTCGATATTTTGCCATTTCAGTGTTTTCAGTTCGACCAAGGCACATTTGGAAACATGCGTCTTCGGTCTGCTGATAGGAAGCCATATCAAAGGCTTTGGACAGATCAAGTAAAACAGTAGAAACTAAGTGTCCAGAATTTCATGCTTGATTTACAGTTTCTAGAAAAGAGAGTAGGCAGTTATTGTGCTATGGCCTGGATGGAAGCCATGCTGGGTAGGAGTGAGAAGATTGTTTTGGGTCAGGAAAGGCATAAGTTGGAGGTGGATGCATTTTTCTAGGATTTTGGAGATTGGTGAGAGCAAAGCAATGGGGCAAAAGTTTGAGATGCTGGTATTTTTGCCTCCTTTATGAAGAAGAAGAATATAAGCTGAGTGCCAGAGTTTGGGGACGGATGATTCTTTTATGGATCGGTTGATGATGCTGATTGGGAGAGTAATGCCATCAGCAGCACATTTTAGGAAAGAAGAGGGAATAGTGTTGGGAGCGTTAGAGCAAGGTTTAAGTTTGGACAAAAGTTTTTTTTATAAAGTTAGTGGAGATGGGTTTGAGTTCAAACAGATGAGGTGAGTTAGAAGGGGAAGAGTGTAGAGAAGTTGGGTTATTATTGGGAAATGTCTTGGTGAGGGTAGTAATAGTTTCTATGAAAAATGAGTTAAATTCAGAGCCTAGTTCGAGGTCAGATTTACTTGGGTCAGGACAGGGATTATTCTTGGAGCCTGTATTAAGGAGTGAGTTTATTGAGTTCCAGAATTTTGGGGGGATTTTATTGTTATTGGACTAAAGTTTGATATAGTAGGATTTTTTGTCTTATTTGATTAGTCGTTTTGCATGGTTGCAGAGCTGTTTATATTGGAGCAAGGTATTGTCCAGTTTATTGTTTTGGTAAAGCTTCCATAGTTTGTCTCTGTGGTGCATAATCTGTTTTGTCTCTTTGGATAGCCAAGGAGCAGTTTTAGTTTTTATCCTTTTGTTTCTTAGTGGGGCTAGTGAGTTTAAAGTATCTTGGAAAACAGAGTTGAAGTATTCTATAGCCTTGTCAAGCAGAAGGATGTTTAGAATTTGCCAGTTCATTTGTTTGAATGTATTTAAGAAAGTAGTTGGGTTGAAGCTACTGAGGTTAGGAGTTTGAATGTATTGATGCTGGTGTGGGGAGGAATTAGTTGAGCGATGAATGAATGCTGTGAGGTGGTCACTAAAGGTATCAGGAATTGTGCCAGAATTGGTTATTTTATTTGCATCTGAGACTAGGATCCAATCTATAGTGGATCCGGGAGGGTTTATTTTGTTAGGTCGAGTGATGGAGAGGATTATTTGAGTGAAGTTATAGAGGTTAATGGATAGGGAGGGAAAGGGGCAATTGATTTTATTGTAGTCAATATTCACATCACCAAGGATACAAGTTTCATAGTTAATTTCAGTAGAGGCCCATAGGAGAATATTTTTGAGTGTAGAGATATTGTTACCAGGTGAGATATATAGGGAAATGATGCAGATATTTTTATGGTTATTTAGTTTTAGAATTCCAGAAGTTAGTTCAATGTTCTAGAATTGAGGAATTGGAATTTGGAGGGGAATTATGGTAAGAAGGTTGGAGTAGACTAGGGCTGTGCCTCCACCTTTTTTATTTAGTCGGTCATTTCTGAAACAATGAAATCCTGGGGGCAGAATCTCAGAGTCAGAGATAAAGGGCTTGAGCCAGGTTTCGAAGATGGCCAAGATATCTGACTGGTTATGGCTTAACCAAGCTTGTAATTGATGTACTTTGTTATTTAGACTTTGTACATTAATTGTAAAAATCTTTGGGTGTTGAGATAGGGGGAAGGGGGTAAGGGATGAGTGTTGTTAACAATGGATGTGGGACCAGGGTTTGGATGGATATCACCAGCTTGGACTAGGTTGTTAAAGAAGATATCCTTTAGCCATATTGGCCTGCCAGGCATGAATTTTGGTAGATTGTAGATTGGAGTAGGTGACAGAGACTTGACTTTAGAGGAGAAGAGTTTAGGGTGGAATAGGTGCAGAGGGTTGGACTGAATGAGAGAAGAGGAGATACAGTGGAAATGGGAGTAAGAGTGAGGGAGAAGGTGGGTTTGTATGGTAGTTGTCTTTGTAGGTAGTATTTGACATGCATAGGTGGAATAGGAGGTAGCATAGTATAAGGGGGTAGGAACAGAAAGAGAAGGCTGGGGGACTGGAGGGTGTGGTAACTTGAGGAGAGCATGTTGGAGCAAAGAGAGAGTGGTATGAGTGGTTAGGAATATAGAGAAGGCTAAAATAGAGAAGAAAGGGTTTAAAAAGTGATAGCGGTATTCTAGAGATTTAAGGAAAAGAGGAGGGGACTTTTTAAGGTTTTACGAAGCTGTTGGCTTTGCTGCTCAGCCAGAGTTTCTGGTTTTCAGTTTTTATTGTTGTATTTTTGTTCTGAGTTCCATACGGCCGGTGAGCAGGGAACTGACAACGTGGAGGATACTCCCTTGGTTTTTAGAGACAATGCTAGAGATGACATTCAGGACAATACACCGGTCACTAGGTCGGAGTTCAACAAAGTTTTGGCTTTGCTGACTAAGTTAACGAACGCCTTGGGAGACGGTGGACAGGAAGCTGGAACTGGTCTCCCTGGCAACCAACAACAATTTTTGGACAATGTTAACGGGCGTAGAGAAAGAGCGCCAAATCAAGGATTTGAACTTGAGGGAAGTAGACCGGTGTCTTCTAACCAAGCTGATAATAGTTTGAATTTTTGTACAGGGAGTTACAATGGTAACACCACTTCTATGTCGGCAAGAAATTGTGCTACAAAAGGACAATCTTTGAACAGTAATAATCATATTGAATTAAATTTTGAGACCTGGACTACTAAGAGATTTAATTTTGTTGAAGATATGTCTTCTAACAATGTAGATAATTTTGAAGACCATTTTAAGAATTTTAGTGATAAGTTATATTTATTTAAATCTAATCAATTGGAAATAGACTATTTAAAACAATGTGTGCATGTGAATCGGGTACCCAAAGGTTTGAGATTTTTTAAATACCCTAACAATGTAAAACCAGACAGTCTTTTACACCAACAGTTAATGGAAATTTTTAATAAAGCAGGTATTGAGGTTATGACCCTCATGATTAGGGAATATGAAAATAAAGGGGAAAACCTTTTAAAATAATTGAATCAATTTAATCAGGTATTTTTTAATGACAAAATGTTAGCAAAGGAGAAGGGCAGATATGAGGAAGTTTTTAGACAGGTAGATCAGTACTGTAATAAAATTGTGAACAGGAAAATTCGTAAACTGGAAAGGGATTTAGTGGAGTATTGTGAAGGGAGAGCATACCCATTACCTAATTTTATGAGACAACCCAGGGTATTTGACAATGTTTTTCAAGGAAACAATGACAACAATGCACCAGTTAATTACACAAATAACAATAATTTTTCTAGTGAACCACAAGAACTGAGAAGGAGTGAAAGGTTAGCGGGGAAAAATAGAAATGCATCTTTTCAGGATTTTTACAATCAGAGGGGGAGCAGTTTTCAGGGGAGAAACTGGAACAAGTTACGGAATTTGAAGTTAATATGGATTATGGTATGGACATTAATCCTGCTTTTTCTGTATTTGATACTGAGGCAGGAAGGGAAGTTGTCTATCAAAAAGAAAATTTTACTATTTTTAATTTTACGGAATTGTCTATCAATGATCAGTATTTTAATTTATTTAGTAAAGGTTTTCATTTTGTTCCCCTATGGCCTGCTTTGATTGCCAATACTATTATTGGTTTAAAATTGTTCTTAAGACAATTAAATCTGAACATATTTTTTAAAGGTCAAACTCAGGTTAAGGACCATTTGGTCAGGAAGAGTATTTTTAACCCTCAGTCCCACCCCCTTTTGAGGACATTTGAAGAACTAGTTGAGAGAGAAATTAGGGTTATTAGACATTATGAAGAAGAGAATATTAAAAATTTCTCTGAAGAAGATAAGGAGTTTTTGGACATTCTTACACTTAATAAGGTGAGAGTTGTGAAGCCTGATAAAGGGGGGGGGTGTTGTTTTGATGTATAGTGAGGATTATGAAGTTTTTTTACATAATATTCTCCATGACAGTATTCAATATGAACTTGTTTCTTGAAATGAAATTAATATTGCCTATGGTAAAATAAAATATTACTTGTATGATCATTTGTTACAGGGAATAATTAATGAGAAATTATATAATTTTTTGAAAGTTGATCGACCTAGAATACCCACAATTTTTGGTATTGCAAAGACCCATAAGGGGATTGAAAACATTAAATTTAGGCCAATTGTAGCATGTGCTGGGGGGATTACGGAGCCATTAGCCATATTTGTGAATACTATGGTCAAAAAATTTCTTGATTCAATTCAGCATATTGTCAAAGATTCGTGGGACTTTTTAAGAAAGACTAACAAAAAATTATTCGATAAAGAATTATTTATGGTGACAATAGATGTCACAGAGCTCTTTCCGAGTATTCCCCACAAGAAAGATTTAGAATGGTATTCTAATGTGTTGGTTGCTGAATCTGGACTGGACGGGAAAATTATTGATTTGGTTCTGGAATTCATGGAAACAGTGCTCAAAAACAATTTTGTATATTTTAATGGTGAATATTATCACCAAAAGAAAGGTGTAGCAATGGGGGCAGCTTGTGCCCCCTTATATGCAAATTGTGTTTTGTATTTTTGGGAGAAGAAATTTATATTAGAAACGGCATGGATGAAACATATAGTTCAATACAGCAGATTTTTGGATGATATTTGCTTATTATGGAAAGGAACTAAGGAAGAATTTAATATATGTTTTAGTTATATTAATGAAACAAATGAATTTTTAAAATTTACTATGAGTTTGAATGAGGAAAGATTAGATTACTTGGACATTTCTTTATATAAAGATGGGTTAAAAAACTGTTTTCAATCAAGAATATTTCGTAAAAAAAACCTTCTCAAATATGTATCTGCATTTTGAGAGTGGTCATCCCTTATTTCAAAAGAGAGGGATTGTGAAGGGACAATTAATTAGGGCATCTAGAATGATGAGTAGATTCAAAGAATTTTTAGAAGAGGTGTCCTTTATTAAAACCTTATTTTTGGAAAGGAAATACCCAAGTGATTTTATTGATGGTATTATTAAGGAAGTGATTGACAATAGAGATATCAAATATTATCCATTGACAGGTAAAGAAAATATTACTGAAAAGGTAGACAACATTAGTTCTAATGATTTTAATGGAGCATTTGTTCACACCTTTTCTGAGACATCAATTGAGATTGAAGCTATTATCAAAAAATTTTGGCACGTTTTGAGATCAAATGAAGACGTGTCTGAGTATATTCCCACCCAGCCAAGATTTATTAAAAAAAGGGATTTAAATCTTAAGGATTACTTGGAAAGAGGTAATAGAGAGGTTATATGGGGCAATATGAAGTTGAAAGGTACTTTTAAATGTGGTTCTTGCAATCAATGTGCATTTATTTTGAATAAGTCTTCGTTGTTTATTCCTTCTAGGAAATTTAATATAAGATCAGCACAACATTTTAATTGCAAATCGAATAAGGTAGTTTATTTGGGGACATGTGTCACATGTTCGAGTTTTTATGTAGGGAAAACAGAAAGGGCTTTAAACAGAAGAATTTATGAACATCTTTATGACATTAGTAAAAAGAAGGAGACTAATGCCTTTTATAAACATTCCCTTTCATGCCCCAATATGAATTTAAAGTTTTTGGTTTTAGAGCAAATAGAGGTAGACCCTTGGGGTGGAAGTTGGGAGACAAAATTGGAATACAGAGAACTTTTATGGCAGCTCAGGTTAGACGTGGGTAAGAGTCCTGGTCTAAATGAGAATATTAATATTAGCAGTGTTCTAAAATTGAGAGCTGCTAGGTTATAGGTATGTTATTAGTAAAATCATTCTTATCAGAATTTTGTTCTCACCCCTTGGTGCTGTTTACCATCACCTCCCCCCCCCCCTTTTTTTTTACGAGTTTTTCACTTTTTTTTCCTTTTCCACGAGTTTTACTAATTTTCATTAGGTTTTTTTTTTTCTTTTCATTTTGAGTTATATTTTACATTTTTACATTTGTACAAGTTTTAAAGATGTGGGAGGTACGTCGATATTTTTAAGGTTTATTTTTAAAAAAGTTTTATTAAAAGTTTTTATTGTAAAGAATTATAAAATAATATCTTATTTATTACTTTGTAATTAACATATAAATTGTACTATGTACACACTGTTTTAATCAATAGACAGTGTAGGATGTAAATACATATATATATATTTAAGTAAAGAATATAATATAACATTTTAGTAAAAATGTTTGGTGCAGTCCAGGTCTCGTGTATTTAGTTTTATGTTTTATGTATTGTCTTATGAAAGTAACAAACAGCGTGTTACAATTTATATTTATGTTTGTGGTGTATGACGAAATTTTCGTCATTGAACTGTGAACATGTGATTTTATCAATCGGGTATTTAAACCCATTGGAGAGAGGAAATGAAATGTTCTGAGGAAGCCTGGTATTAAAGCCGGGAGAAAGTGCTTAACAGTATTTTCGTTGTACTTTCTTTGCGGTATTGTGGATTTATTGTGGCTGTCCGTTTTTGGAATTAAAGGATATTAAGCTTCAGAGTACGACTATTTTTAAGGTTTTATGAAGCTGTTGGTTTTGCTGCTCAGCCGGAGTTTCTGGTTTTCTGATTGGTTATGGCTTAACCAAGCTTGTAATTGATGTACTTTGTTATTTAGACGTTGTACATTAATTGTAAAAATCTTTGGGTGTTGAGATAGGAGGAAAGGGGTAAGGGATGAGTGTTGTTAACAATGGATGTGGGACCAGGGTTTGGATGGATATCACCAGCTTGGACTAGGTTGTTAAAGGAGATATCCTTTAGCCATATTGGCCTGCCAGGCATGAATTTTGGTAAATTGTAGATTGGAGTAGGTGACAGAGACTTGACTTTAGAGGAGAAGAGTTTAGGGTGGAATAGGTGCAGAGGGTTGGACTGAATGAGAGAAGAGGAGATAGAGTGGAAATGGGAGTAGGAGTGAGGGAGAAGGTGGGTTTGTATGGTAGTTGTCTTTGTAGGTAGCATTGGACGTGCATAGGTGGAATAGGAGGTAGCATAGTATAAGGGGGTAGGAACAGAAAGAGAAGGCTGGGGGACTGGAGGGTGTGGTAACTTGAGGAGAGCATGTTGGAGCAAAGAGAGAGTGGTATGAGTGGTTAGGAATATAGAGAAGGCTAAAATAGAGAAGAAAGGGTTGAAAAAGTGATAGCTGTATTCTAGAGATTTAAGGAAAAGAGGAGGGGACTATAATTATTGGGTGGAGTACAGATTACAGGGTTTAATAAGGATGGGTGGGAGGAGTAATGAGGGGGTAGCTGGTATTTGGTAATTAGGCTGTGAGGGTGGGGTAAGATAGGAATAAAGCTAGGAGTACTGGGGGCAGGTGGAAATTGGGGGCAGGGTAGGGGAGCAGAGTGAGCCCGTAGGGCAAACGGAGCAGGAAAGAACACTAGAGGTGAGTATGGCAGAAAAAATATCAGCAAAGAGCAGTTTAAAGGCTATAGTTGGAAGGTATGAGCTAAATATTTCCAGCCAGAAAATGAAGGCTGCCTTTACAGAGGGTGGTTTAGCAGGAAGGGAGAAGATATTTATAGTCTAAGGATAGTAACTCACAACCAACTGTTTGTGAAAGAATAAAACTTGTTGATTATGAAGAATATCTAGGATTTATATTGGTAGATGCTGCCACCTAATGGTAGAAGGAGATAGCAAACAGCAGGAATAGTTGGACCAGTCTTAGGTTTAAATATATTCTAGGGTAGTGATAACAGGAGGGGGAGAGGGCAAACTGTTTGCGGTAGGCTGCTAGAACGCGCACACGGGAGGGCAGACTAACTCTATAGATAGTACGTCAAGTCTACATTTACTTAGTGTTAAGCAACATACATTTACACAATCTTGCTAGGGGGTCTTCGCAGTAGTAGTTTTCTAAATACCAGGCAAGCTGGCCAATTCAGGGTGTCTTCAGGTGATGGCCGGAGGTATTTTGTTTGTGTTTAAAGCAGGGAGGGAGCACCCAGGATGGATTACTGTACAGAAAAGGGAGACAACACTGAGTTAGTTAATATTGTGGATGTAGAAGGGAAAGGTAGAAGGTAAGGTATGTTTAGAGAAGAAAGGAGGGTGTAACAAAGCACAGTAGTAGAGAGAGGCCATAGTTAGATGAGGCTGGAGCAAGTAAGTAGAGGAAGATTAGGTTTAGGGGATTAACAATGGAAAGCAGCAGACATTAAGGTATGAACAATATAAGTTAGGCAATATAGGCTCCATTAAATAAAACAAAACATTTATTCAGCAGTTCGGCATGCTATCAGTGACCCTAGTCTGTTTGAGAGGATAAGGTTATACAGCAGAAGAGCCAAATATAAGCAGCAGAAAGCAAGGGGTAAATGATAAAGTAATACTATAAAATCTCCAAACAGTGCAATATATAATACTCAACAGACTAACACAGTAAACTACAATATGTTCATGCTGTGCAATAACTTGTGCTGAACAGTTTTCATAACAGTTTTCAGAACAATATAAAAGCTGTGTGGTGCCCTTATAGAGACAAATGGAAAAGAAAAATAGCTGCTAAGCCAGTAATTAAGCTAAAGGCTCTAGTAGGACCATTGATCCACCTTAAAAGAGAAATAAAGGCCTTCAACGATGTACGTTCATTAGCGTCCATTTAAAAGGACATCCGGAGAGCAGACTAGGCCAGCAAAGTGCAGCAGTCGAGCCCTGTATACTTAGACTAAAGTAATGCAACTGGCGAGAACATAAAAAGAGACCCACTCATCACAAAAGCAGCTTACAGCTGCTAAGCCAGTAATTAACCTAAGCAAAGGGTTACTGACACAGTAAAAAACAGGCAGTCAAACAGTACAGTATATAGGGTAAAACAGTTCCCAAAACTGTTTAATAGCTGTGTGGAGCTCTTATGGTTACAAATGGAAAAAAAAATGGTTACTAAACCAGATTTTAAATGGAAGACTTAAAGGGGGATTATTTCTCCACCTTAAGAGGTTATCCGGCATTCAGCGATGCACTTTGGTTGGTGTCCTTTTAACAAGACATCATTACACCAGGTTTCTGGTTGAGACAAGCCAGCAGTATTCAAGCAAGCCCTTTGTTCCCAATTAATGCAGCATTGGTCAGTGTAGAAAAGAGCCCCACTTATAGGTTCATAGGTAGGTACTAGGCTATTGGCCCTAGGGTCTATATAAGCCTAGCCAAAGGTACCCTGGCTTTCGCCACCCAAGAAAATTATTTTCCTTTGCCACTGTCGAGCAGAGCCACAGAAGTGATCCCTGGGGTGAATTTCCTATCTCCCATCCAATCATCAAGATTTTTCTTGAAGAGTGCTAATGAGGAGCTTTGTTTGATATAGATAGGTAGTTTGTTCCAGAGTATGGGAAGCCTCTGGGACAGGAATCTATCCCTCCAGCAGGTTCTGTTTCTTGTGGTGACGAGGTTTAGGTCCCTAGAGCATGTAGTTCGGAGGGATTGGGATTTCTTTAAGTGGAGCATGTCTAAAAGCTCTGGGTTTGACATAGCTTTGTGTGTTAGGCAGAGATCACCTCTAGGCGATATGCAACGGAGTAAAGCTGCAGTTTTTTGAGACGGTCTGCATAGGGCATCTCTTTGAGGCCGGTAATCCTCTTTGTGAGGTATTTATGTGGCCTTTCCAGTTGTTGTAGATGTCTTGTGAGGTACATACCAAAAGGGGCATTGTACTCTATAATGGGTCTAATGAGTGATGAGTAGAGGGGAACAATGACCTCTTTTTTCCTGGATGACAAACTTTTTGTGATGAGGTGTGCCACATAGAAGGATTTCCTGACTACTGTGGCAATGTGATTATCAAAGGAGAGACTACTGTCCACCTGTGTCCCAAGGTCTCTTATTACACTTTCGGTGTTAAGTAGACTACCACCTATGTGGTAGTTCATGGGTACTGAGTTTTTACCAAAAGGAATGACAATGCACTTTTTGGCATTGAGCTTGAGGCCATGGCTTTGACACCAGGCATCTGTCTCAGCAAGGCTCTTTTGTAGGATGTCCACATCTTTTGGCGTTTTGATTATGGCTCTTAGTTTGCAGTCATCTGCAAACTTCGTTAGCCAAAGACCTTCTGTGTTGGCCTGTACTTCAGAGAAGTAGATACCAAACAGGAGAGGACCCAGGACTGAACCCTGTGGTACTCCACTTGTCACTGGTCTGAAGCTGGATTTGGAGTCTGCTACTTTCACAGTGTGGGTTCTGCCAGTGAGTCAGTTGGCAACCCATCTTGCGACATAGGGATTTATACCTAGTTTAGTGAGTTTATCTATAATTTCATAGTGGGGGACGGTGTCAAAAGCCTTGGTGAGATCTAGATAGGCTGTGTGAACCACCTTACCCTCATCTACGGCTTTGCTGACTGCTTCAAAGAAGTCTATTCAGTTTAGGAGACATGATCTGCCTTTTACAAACCCAAACTGGGTGGGGTCCTGAGTTTGGAGATTACCAATGTCATTGTTTATAAGTTCCATGATGATACGCTCCATAGCCTTGCAGACCAGGCTCGTTAGGCTAATGGGGCGGTAGTTTCTGGGGTCTGTGGTGGATCCCCCTTTGTGGAGTGGGACAACTGTCGCTGTGCACCATTCAGTGGGCACATAGCCTGAGGTGAGGCTATGATTGAACATGGTACTTAGGTGGGGTGCCAGTTTGTTCTGTAGTTCATGTAAAACACAGCCTGGAATGTCGCCAGGTCCCATGGATGCTGTGTTCTTGGCTTTGGATAGTGTGTTTTTTTACCTGTGCAGCCATGATTACAGGAACTTTTCATTCTTCTGGTATAGAGATGGGTCCTTTAGGGGATGACAGAGGGGTAAAGTTAGCACTGAACCTATCTGCCAGGATGTTGGCAATATCCGTTGGTTCTGTATATTTAGTGCCATTGTGCTGTAGCTCAGAGCAGATCTGAGTGTTGCCATTGAGATTCTTGACATAGCTATAGAATGCTTTGTGGTTGTCTTTAGAGTCAGTGGCGATTTTCTTTTCATAACTAGCTTTGGAGGATTTTATGAGGGATCTCAGCTTCTTACTGAAGCTGACCAGGGAGTTTCACAATCATGGGATTTTACTCTTTTTTGCAACAGTTTCTTTCTTCTGTTGTAGAGTTTGTTTATGGCAGGGGACCACCAGATTGGCTTCCTTTTTTTGGAGGATAGCATCTTGGTACTGTTAGGGATTGCATGATCCATGCACTCATGTAAGTGCTTATAAAGTGCATTTGTGTAGGATTCATCAGTCATACCTCTATTGTCCGTCAGCATGGGTGTCGTGAAGTTTGCCACTTCTGTCTTAAGAAGCGTGAAGTTGGCACTGGAGAAATGTTTTACTGTGGTTTCCCTAATGGCGGTGGGGGAGGGATGTGGATGTCTAGGGTGTTTAGCTTATGGTCGGATCTGACCAACGAGGAATTGACCTCTGTTGTGGAGCACCGGTTGCCCATGTTGGTAATAACCAGGTCTAGGATATTGCTGCCCCTGGTGGGGGTGTGGATAAGTTGATCCATGGCATTGGAATTTATGAATTCCAGAAACCATTGAGCACAAGAGTTGGTACATGAGTAGTTTTCCCAGTTAATGGTAGGGTAGTTGAAATCGCCCATTATTAGAGTGTTAGGTTGTACCCTAATATTTTCCAGTGTATTAAGAAATGAGAAGTGGGAATCCTGGGACATGGTGGGGGATCTGTAGCAAGCTACAATTTGGATTGCAGTCTTGCCCAGAGTTAGTTGCACTTGGATAATCTCAGATGCATTATGCTGAGCAACTAGCCTGGAGGTGTGGATATCCTTAATGAATATGGACACACCTCCGCCTTTAGTGTTTCAGTCCAGGTTAGGTGGCCAAAAGGTGTGGTATGAATTATAGCCTGGTAATGCAGGGGTACTCTCTGGAGCCTTGAACCAGGTGTCTGTCACTGCATAGATGTCGATGTTCTCCATTTTAAGGAGTGCCTCGAGAGAGTGCATTTTGAGGTTTAGACTTCTAGCATTGAGTAGCAATACCCTCAGATTCTTCTTGCCTGTACCTGTTAGAGTGGTGAATTTGTCATTTGAACCTTGCCTAAAAAGGCACTATAGGGGTGGCTAGAGCCTTAGCCAGTATCCGGAATCCCAGGGGCGACAGGTGCAGGCCATCTCTGGCAAAGCATCGTGGCTTGTCGATCATGTCATCCCAGGCAGACAGATACTGGATCCCCTTAGAATGACACCAGAAGCTTAGCCAATTGTTGAAGTCAATCATTTTGTCTCATAACTCGACTCGTAACAGTATCTGTTATTTTTTTTTCACCCAAGAGGCTTGATTTGTATCCAGCCAGGATGGGATTCCTCTACATCCAAATCTTTTCAGTCTTTCTCATTTCTTGTGGGTAAGTGTAGCAAAGGAAATTAATTTCCTGTAACGCGTTATGTGACTAACAGCATAACAGTAATTAAGTTACTTAGGTGTATAACGGAAAGCTATTTTTGAGTCAATTAATTTATTTTTGCCAAGTATATTTTAAGCATTCTGATTTGCTGCTTTTACAATATATGGTGTATGCAGTTTGTATTAGTTTTATAATGTATAATATGTCTGTTTCTGATTTGCCATGCACTAATATTATTTTGATTTAAAATTGTATTTTTTATATATTTGTTAACCAGACAATCCCACCAAACACAATTATCCTTATACAGGGATGACCCAGGAGAATGGCTTGGGTAAGTGATTTGCTCATAGTCAAATGGCAGGGGAATTGGCAGTAGAAGGAATGAATTCTTGTACCTTTGGTTACAGGAAGTAGCTCACTAACAGTGCAGAGTCTATCTCTATCCTTTGTGCTGACAGATTTTACTCCCTTTATATGGCATTATATAATATACAGCTTTTTTTTCACACCACCAACTTTACATGTAGTATTAACTTCCCCGGATTTTGCAGACTTGCCTTGATTTTGTCTTATATCATTCGCCTTGTTTCTTGTAAAATTCTGCTTTTCTGGTAAATCACTGAGGATTACAGACAGTCAATAATGCCAGACGTTAGAGCTTCATACTTCTTACTGTTTAAAAAATGCACGTTGATGCAAATCCTGCTGTTCTTGTAATTGTTTCATGTGAATTAGAGTAATATTTGAAAATTGACCCTAATTTTTTGCCTTTGTCCCCCATTATTTTTGATTTTGTCCACACATTATGAGGAAAGAAGTTAAATATGAAGGTTTTGTGGCTACACCCAGCTTAAGACTTCTGTACATAGGAAACTTTCCCTGGTCTTTTATCTGCTTGTTGGGTAATTTGCAAATTTCTCATATAAAATAATTTCCTTTAACTTAACATGGGTAATAGCATAACTTAGACAAATATGTGAAAATGCTAGATGAGGTCTGTTTTCAGCAGCCATGTTTTTATCTAAGTGTATTTTAGGTATTCAGATTTGCTGCTTCTATAGTGTTTTCTGTATGCAATTATTTTAGTTTATTATGCATAACTTATTTGAGGGTTTGTTTCTGCTTTCCATTGTATTAATTTTACTGACACTTCAACGGATTCTAGTTTATATCCTGTATCATTTTCTAAATGCCTTCCTACTTGAAAAAAAAGCAAAGGTGTAGACCAATGGATGGGAAATTGAAATTCAATCCTAGTGGCCTCCATTTCTCTGATAGGCAGAGGCAGGCAGTGATGCACAAACTAACATACCCCACCACATAGCATTTAGAAACTTCCTAACATACCCCCTCTTAATAAATGCAAGTGATACATGGGGACACAACTGGATTGGATTGGATAGGATTGGATTGCACGGCTAGGCTTATAAGGGCCCTAGTCGTTAGTCTAGTATATACCTGTGACTGTATTTCCAGATGCTGTTTGTTTGATATTACTTACGTCAAGTCATTTGCACAGCAGATGCTCTTCATTAAAAATAAATACATTTGTGGACATCATACAGTGAAGACTTGTTTAACCAAGTTAGCAATTGTTAAGTAATTACACTGCAAGATCACTGATGATGTATGCTAAAGACTGCATCCATGAACTTTAGGAAAGTAAGTGAAGCAACATGACAGAAACACAGTGCAAAAAAGTAATGTTTGTGTGTGGTATAGCTGTAATTATTATTGCAAATTTCTGGGACACAATACATGGCATTAAATATGGGAGTGCTGCCAGATACTTGTGTGAAAGGGATACTACAGTGACTGTACCACATGCATTTGACAGACTCGCATGTTATACTGAGGTGTTCATCTTGATCTGCCAAACAATTGTGCAGATGGGATACCGTGTTGTTCATAGCAAATGCATACATTTCACAACCCTGCATATCACATCAGGATGATCTCGTATTTCACATATATGCAGCATCTTGATTGTTTGGCATGAAGGAAAACATCATAATCCACCCATCTAGTGTCTGCAGCACCTAAAGATGCAGTGTGAAAAGTTACAGATGAGTGGAATAAAGATACAAAATGCTCCGTCAGCCATCCAGATCTCTATACCTCTCTAGTATTTCATTCTTTCTTTTCAGCTAAATCCAGGACATTACGACTTCCAAACTTGTGTGTGTTGGGGGGGGGGGCTTGCAGGCTGACGGAGCAGCAGTAGCGTTTCCATATACAGTGTTAGCTGCAGTGGTACTGTTCCAGGTTCAATTAACTCTCTGGACACCAGTAGTCAAGAAGAGAAAAAAAATGAGCAGCAGTTGCTGGTTTATATACTTGGAAGGAGTATGCTTTTTTTCTATAATTCTGCCATATCCAACTCACCAAAAGGCCCATAATCTAGGAAGACAGTAAAGGGTGAACAGCTTGAGTGGCCATGCTCATTGTGGGAAAGGAATGGCATCACTGCTATTAGTATGAAAACAGGATGACAACACTGCCTCCAGTGTGAACTATAGATTGCAGGATGCCACCAACTGTGATGCCAGAATGTCTGGCAGCAATGTGGTTTGAATCTCAGTACTGCCAACCAGCAGTGAAGTAATAGCAAGAAAGTGCACACAAGTCTATGTCGAATCAACCTGGCTGAAGGAGCAAAAAATACATAGATGTCCTTTTCATATATGCTGTCAGAGCATTTCAAAGTGGCCTTTCAACAACCCACTAACTCCCAGTGATTCCCTTTCTAACCCTTTCTCACTGGCCTACCTTTCAGACTGCACACCCCTTCTGTAAATTCCTGGATCTGCCACTGGTATCATCCTATGAACCTATGAACCTAAGTATGAACAGTGTTCTATCTTACAGAGGGGTTTCTAGTAGGTGTGTATGTGCATCAGGATTCAGCTCCAAGTCACTGCTGTTCATACTGATGGACTACATTAGCAAACAGGTTAGAGGGAACAGCTCAGCAAAGTTGCTGTATGCGGACAGTATGACCTCACAGTCAGACGCTGAGCAAGAACTTTAGCAAAGGATAGATGAATGGAATGCAAAACTGAAGGCACATGGGAGGAAAATGAGTACAGATAAGATGGTTTACCATTAAAAACCCATCGCTCAGAAGGTCGAGTCCAGCAGAGTGAATCCCACATGTCGACAGTTGGAATGTTAAATACTGGCATTACAAACTGTTCAAACTTGCCTCCCTTCTTAACTCTTGTTCTTAGGTCTGAAGCAGTAGGGGGTTTCAGCATTTGGTGTTAGTTTCATGCATGTCAGTATTCAGCATGCATCCTTTGGAAGGACGTTTGTGACGATTTGTAAACTTGACCTTCCAAGAGGTGAGTTTTTTGAAAGCAAATCAGATAAGACAGTTGTAATGGCAGTAAATGGGGGAAATCAGAATAAACTGACAACTGTGATAGAAGAGAAGGCAGTAGAACTGGTTAACAGCTTCAAGTATCTGGGTGGGGTGGTTGAGGGGAAGGGAAGTCTGAAAGAGGAGGTCAAAGTTAGAATCAGAGGGGCTGCAACCAACTAGCACAGAGTGTCATGGGTAAAGTATGATAAAAGAATAGCAAAGAAGCTGGAAAGTAATATCTACAAAGCAGTGGTCTGATCAGTACTACTGTATGGTATAGAAACCTGGGAAGTAAAGCAGAGCAGTTGAGGAAACAACAGGTAATGAAGATCAAGTGCCAGAGACATGTAGTAGGATACACACTGTGGAACAGTTGAAGAAATGAGGACATCAAAGCAGAAGCCAAAGTAGCTCCAATTGCAGACAAAGTCAAAGAGAACAGATTACTATTATTAGAGCACATGTGCAGAAAACTAGAAAACAATCTGGTAAAGAAGATTTGGGATGGAATGAAAGCAGGCAAGAGGAACAAGGGCATCTAGCAAAGAAATGGATGGATTGTGTGATAGAAGACCTGCAACAGTCAAGTATGACTGTCAAAGAAGGTAGGGCGGTGTCACTGAATTTAGAGAGAGAGGGCGACAGTTTACAGAACACCCCGACCTATGTAGAAAATGGAAAAAAGGGGTTGAGAGTGATGATGATATTTTTAAAAGTAATATCAGTGCTTTAGTACTGCCAGATTTTGGGAGACTAAGTGGATGAGGAGTGCAATCAAAATTGTTTTTATAGATGAAGGCCACACCCCCTTCCCTTTTATTTTTTCTGTCAAACCTAAGGATGTTGTAATCAGGGGTCAGGATTTCTTCATTTTTTTTATATCGTATTTGAGCCAAGTTTCAGTTATTGTTAGAAAGTCAGGAAAATAGCGGGCAATACATGCATGCAGGTCAGCTAATTTATTACAGATGCTCTGTGACAATCTACTAATGGAGGTGAAGGGAGAGGAATTACATAACTTTGGAGAGCTGTTTGAGTTTTGTGGTTCTTTCTTGGTGCCTGCATTAGAATGGATGTCACGATTAAGGTTAAGTGGTTCAAGGAAATGATGATTCAAATATTACCATTTGAACTTATGATTATTATGTTGAGTTTCTAGAGAATGGGGTTATAATTTAGGTGTCTAAACAGGTCAGTGTCTGTGCAGTGATAGAGGTGTGCTGGTATGATGCAATGATAAAGAGTGCAGTTTTGTTGTGGACTGTGTGTACTCATGAGAGAAATAAAACTTGTTGGAAGTGGTCAGAGATAGGATATAAGATGGCATAGTAGTGACAGGAAAACAAATGAGGGTAATGCAAACATGTTCATTTTGTGAAGGGCAATAGTAGGACAACAGAGATAAAAGATAAGCAAGCATGATAAGTTGTAAATGGAATTAATCTGTAGAATGCACTCTGGTCTGGTAGATATTTTTTATAATGAGAGGATGGAGAGTGTAGTAGGGAAGTGAACAGTTAGTGTTAATTAGAGAAGCTGATTGGATATCATGAGTGTTAGGTAACTGAAAGAAAGAGTGCTGCACAGGATTGAAGTAGATTGGCTAAGTATGAGTAAGTGGGTGGAGATGGATAACATAAATTTAGAGTAAGTGGAGGTGGGTGGGAATTGTGGGTAGGGTAGGATAGTGGAGAAGAGTGAGTGCAAGCAGAGAGATAGGGTGAAAGGAGCAGGACAGACTGAGCCAGAGATATGTCTAAGCATCAAAAGCAAATCGGTTTAATCAACTAACTGCTAAATGAGTATTACTGATGTAATTACAGGAAAAACTAACAGGGCAGTCAGCAGCACTAAATGCCTTGAGTGCATTTTGTCAGTGTTCATTATGGCAAGGAAAAGAGTTGGAAGTATGTCTGACAGGAAATATTTTTTCAAGATCAGCAGCTTGCATTGTCAGTAACGGTCAGTCATCACTGAAAGGAACAGCAGAAGTCTGTTACTTAATGTTTCAAATGAGGACAAACAGCTCCTGGGTAAGAAAGCCACACCTATCAGGATATAATGACTTTAATAAGCCTGAAATTCATCAATACATGAGGTGTCCTTTTCTTTTAGCAGTAGCACTGGCCACAAGCTCAGTGGTATGGATGGTTTTAGCAGCACCCAAAGCTGTCAGTGTATATATTGTCCACACAGAAAAAAGAATGTTTGCAGGATGCAGATTGTTCTAGCAGAAGATAGATACTTTTATGTAGAATGGTACAGGATGATAGGGAAACCAATGACTTCTGACGCTACGTGGAAGAGGCAATCTTGCAAGCCTAGTGGCATCCAAAGGTGTCAATCTCTATATCGTCCACAATTCCTACCATGTTATGAAACAGGAACAACTGCAGCTCAGTTACTAATCAATGAATCCACATCATTAATGTTTCTGTGAATGCTGTCTGCCATAACTTGTATACATGGTCTGGGTATATCACTTTTGGTTTCCATTTCAGTGAAATATAATTTTTCATCAGAGCTATTGCTTAGGAATGTAGTTGCACCACACATTTCCACTAGTAAAAACCTTTTGTTATCATGGATTGGTTTCAGATCATTATCAAAGTTGTTTCCTTCCAAATTTGCATTTTTGGACTATCCCATGGTAATGCTTAGTTTTCTGCAATTGCATTATGGAGCGTCTGAACTGCTAACAATTACACCACTAAATAGGTGCCAGAAAAGAAAGTATGGTTTGTTTTAGGGAGGGTTTTGTATTTCTTTTTTAAATTCCTGTCTATATCAATGAGAGCTGTTTTTCTGTGTACTTTCTGCCTCTGTAATGCAGTATGCACTGTAAAGAGCACCCAGCTTGCTTCAGTACCTCTTCTTTCAGCCAAAAGTTAGCTTTGCCCACTTGCCACCATTTTTATTCATCTTACTTATAATGGTGTAAGTGCTCCTGTTAAACTTACAACCTGCTGTGAAAAAAAAAACTTTCAGCCTAGACTTGTTTCTGGAATTAAGAGAAACAAAAACAAAGAAGCAATAAATAAATGCATACATTCATACATATATACATACTTATATATGTATACATGCTTTACTCAGAAGGGGAATATTTACTCTTCTTGTGTTAACAATTTACTCAAAGTCATTTACATAAAGTGCGTAGAAAGGGAGGTAAGGAATTGTGTCCTCACTTTATATTACCTAATAAAGTAGAAAATTAAATAAAAAATGGGATCTCTGGCACAAAAGGTGAGTACAGACAGAATATAAATGCACTAAGTCCAGCAGTTTAGAAGAATACTACATCCAAATTCTACTAACCAGAAGTGAGTAAGAAGGCAAGTCACTATGGATAAAATGTCCAAGGTAACAAAAATCAGGTAATATTCAGCTTTAAAAAAATGAAATCTCTCTTTCATATTTAGTTCTTTGCATGTTCCTTCCATAATCCAGTTGACAAGTAGCAGGAATCTTTCTCTATATAAATGGAGGTGGAGCGGCTGATGCCTGGTGACAGTACCAACAGAAAATTTGGCACTCAGTTTCAAGCCCAGCAGTTAGGAATGAATTTAAATCACCTTTAGGTGGGAATGTCAGAAAGTGAATAATTCATAATATTTTACAAAGTACAGTGGAGAAGATGATTATGGGTATACTACTTTCTATTATCACATGGCAATCACCTACTTCTCTCCAGCTAACTTCTATTGCTTGTCTAGTAAACCAGCAACGCCCATCCTATTGGCTCTAAAGCCACTATATTAATATCTACACCAAACTTAGCTCATAAAACAATATGTAATGAATATTACTTTTGTGTAATAATGATAATCCCAATGTGAGTACCCTAACCTTGCAACTACCTGTGCATACTGTTTCTACTTTGTGTAAGTGTAATAAATTATGTTGTACTCTTAATAGCCACATGATTTGTCATATTGTACTGTTTTCATATAATTTTCTTAATTGTATTGTGGAGCTTTTCTCCTCAGGCCTCCACTGAAAAAGGGCAGTTGCTCAGTCGTACCATCCTGGTTAACAAATGTCAAATAAATAAATAATAATAAATAAATAAATAAATGAGTACTCGTGAAAGAATATAAATTGCAGGCTACGTGACACTAATGGGTTTGAATTATCTGCTCTAGCATTTTTAGCAGTCAGTAGTGATAGGAAAGAAAAGTGAGTAGTCAGTAAAGAAGGGAGAGCTGGAATGAAGGACTGCATTTTATGCACTGAAGGTATACCTCTCAAATGCCACTGATTTTGCAGAAGTTCCCTAATTTTGCCTTATACTGTTACTCTTTCTCTTTCGCTTGTAAATTTGTTGACTTTCCACTAAATCACTGAGGATTACAATCAGTAAATAATACCAGACATTACAGTTTCATACTTGGTATTCTTCATAAAATGCATGTTGATGCAAAACCAATTATTCTATTAACTATTTAATTGACTAACATTAAAATAGCCCCTAATTTTGGGCTTTCGTTCAACCATTCTTTTTGACTGTGTCCCCCATTCTTGAGTGAAGAAGTTGAGCACTATAATGAAAGTTTACAATATTTTGTTTTGGACTGAAAAAAGAAATTGCACTTGTCGAAAGATGTTTGTGACCTTACAGAACAATTCAACTCAAAGGCAAAAAAAAATATGCTTGCAGGTATTAAAAAAAGGAAATAATCAGCACTTATAGTAACTCATCAGATTACATCTCACCACTCATACTTGAAAAAAGACTCAGAACTGGTGAAGGGAATAGAAGGGATAAGGACGTGATGGGTAGGTATGGTGTTAAGGAGAGGAATACAGAAAGTCACATGGTACTGGATTTTGAAAAAAGGATGACATGGCTGTGGTAAATATGTATTTTAAGAAGAGGGAAGAGCATAGCGTGATGTACAAGAGTGGATGAAGAGGGTCTATATCACATAGTCGAAGTGTCAAAACTTCGACTAAGTAAATATCGAAACCAAAAGTTAGAAAACTGAAAAATCCGAACACTCAGAACAGCGATTTTTATCCCAGGGGAAAAAAATCGCTGTTCCGTTACAAAACGCGGAAACACACAAATACTACATACTGTTTCTAATGTGGGGGACTTTGCCCCCCACTTAAATATACCAACTCCGAGATCACACCACAGTGGAGGAAATAGCAAAGCCACAGAAGCGCCCCACCAAATTCTTTCCCTGGGAAAGAATTTGATGTTCCGCAGCTTCATTATTTTTAGACTTCGAACTTCCCAGTTTGAAGTTTTGGCATTCAGACATTTGTGCATTCGGACTTATGATATACACCCGAGGAAGATGCCTTTGGACTTATGATATACACCCAAAGAAGAAGCACACAGGTGGATTTTATCCTATGCAGGAGGGCCAGTCTGAAGGAGATTGGAGACTGTATAGTGGTGAAGAGAGAAAGTGTAGTTAGGCAGCATGGAATGTTGGTCTGTATGATGATGCTGGTGATCAAGAAGAGGGTGAGGAGTGTGAAGGCTGTTCAAGGATCAAATGATGGAAGTTGAAAAAGGGTGATTGTGAGGTGGAGTTCAATGAAGAGTTAAGACAGGCACTGAGTGGCAGTGAAGAGTTACCGAATAGCTGTGTAACTACAACAGAGCTGATAAAGGATACGGCTAGAAGGGAGCTTGGTATGACATCTGGACAGAGGAAGGAGGACAAGGAGACCTGGTAGTGGAACGATGAAATACAGTAGCATATGCAGAGGAAGAGATCAATGAAGAAGAAGTGGGATTGTCAGAAAGATGAAGAAAGTAGGCAGGAGTACAAGGAAATGAGCCATTTGGTGAAGAGAAAGGTGGTAAAGGCTAGGGATAAGGTGTATGGTGAGCTGTATGAAAGGTTGGGCATTAAGCAGGAAGAAAAGGACCTGTACTTATTGGCTAGACAGGGGGACTGAGCTGGAAAAGATGTGCAGCAGGTAAGGGTGATAGAGGATAATGTGGGAAACGTACTCACAAGCAAGGAGAGTGTGTTGAGCAGATGAAAAGTGTACTTTTAGGGCTGATGAATGAAGAGAATGAGAGAGAGAAAAAGTTGGATGATGTGGGAATAGTGCAATGGATTAGCAAGGAGGAAGTAAGGACAGCTATGAAGAGGATCAAGAACGGAATGGCTGCTGGATCAGATGACATGTTTAGGAGAGATGACAGTAGAGTTTTTAAACAAATTGTTTAATGAAATCTTGGAAAATGAGAGGATGCCTGAGGAGTGGAGAAGAATTGTTTTGGTACCAATTTTTAAGAATAAGGGCAATGTGCAGAACTGTAGTAACTACAGAGGGATAAAATTGATCAGTCACAACATGAAGTTATGGGAAAGAGTAGTGGAAGCAAGGTTAAGAAGGGAGGTGATGATTAGTGAGCAGCAGTATGATTTCATGCTGGGAAGAGCACTACAGATGCAATGTTTGCTCAGAGTGCTGATGGAGAAGTATAGAGAAGGTCAGAAGGAGTTGCATTGTGTCTTTGTGGACTTGGAGAAAGCATATGTCAGGGTGCCTAGAGAGGAGTTGTGGTATTGTATGAGAAAGTCATAAGTAACAAAGAAGTATGGAAGAGTGGTACAGGATATGTATGAGGGTAATGTGACAGTGATGAGGTCTGCAGTAGGAGTGATTGATATGTTTAAGGTGGAGATGGGATTACATCAAGGATCAGCTCTGAACCCTTTCTTATTTGTAATGTTGAAGGACAGGTTGACAAACGAGATCAGACAGGAGTCCCCGTGGACTATGATGTTTGAGGATGACATTGTGAACTGTAGTGAGATTAGGGAAAAGGTTGAGGAGACCCTGGAGAGGTGGATATATGCTATAGAGAGGAGAGGAATGAAGGTCAGCGGGACTAAGACAGTATATAGACAGTATATATGTGTGTGAATGAGAGGTAGGATAGAGGAATGGTAAGGATAAAGGGAGTAGAGTTGGAGAAGGTGTGTGAGTTTAAATACTTGGGGTCAACAGTTCAGAATAATGGTGACTGTGGAAGAGAGGTGAAGAAGAGAGTACAGGCAGGGTGGAATGGGTGGAAAAGAGTGTCAGGAGTGATTTGTGACAGACAGGTACCAGTAAGATTGAAAGGGAAGGACTACAAGAGGGTAGTGAGACTATCTATGCTATATGGGTTGGAGACGGTGGCATTGACAAAAAGTTAGGAGTCAGAGCCGGAGGTGGCAGATTTAAAGAAGATAAGATTTGCATTGGGTAAAACAAGGATTTACAGGATTAGGAATCAGTATATTAGAGGGTCAGCTCAGGTTGGACAGTTTGGAGACAAAGTCAGAGAGGCGAGATTGTGTTAGTTTGGACATGTGCTGAGAAGGGATGCTGGGTATATTGGGAAAAGGATGCTAAGGATGGAGCTGCCAGGTAAGAGGAAAAGAGGAAGACCTAAGATAAGGTTTATGGATGTGGTGAGAGAGGACATGCAGGTGGTTGGTGTGACAGAGCAAGATGGAGAGGACAGGAAGAAATGGAAACAAATGATCCACTGTGGTGACCCATAATGGGAACAGCCAAAAGAAGAAGACTAGACACTGTCAACTTCCACAAAAAGCATTTTGTGCAGATCAGCCCACCTACACACCCCTGCACAAACATACACATGCACACACACACACAAACACACACATTCACACACACACAAACACACACACACACACACACACACACACACACACACACACACACACACACCTGCATCTCTAAATATATGCACTCTGAGACTGCATAACCTTGAAATGGGGAAGACGTCCTTACCTAAAAGTTCTGTAATTTCAGTTGCAACACTTGCTGCTATTAATAGATTTGGGATTTGTCGAAATTTGATCACTGAATTTCATTCTGATTAAAGACGTGAATTAAATGGTTCCCCTTCAGAAAACTAAAATATCACAATCCTGAAATTCATAAGACTGAAGACCAAAAATCCTGAAACTTCAAAATCCTGAAAACTCAAAATACTGAAAACACATAGAATACAAATAATGGTAATATGCCAGTACAAGGACACACAAAAACACATACAAAACAAAGCATAGCTGTTGTCACCAAGTATGAGCAGGGGGGCAAGCCCCCATGCACCCCCCACACCCCTGCTACTTAAATATAGCAACTCCGAGATCGCATTTAGTGTAGTGAAGTGCAATCTTGGAGTTGATATATTTAAGTAGCAGTGGGTATGGGGGGCTTGCCCCCCACATGGGTGGTGCAGAGGGGCTTGACCCCCGCTCATACTTGGTGACAACTGCTATGCTTTGTTTTGTATGTGTTTCTGTGTGTCCTTGTACTGGCATATTATCATTATTTGCATTCTGTGTGTTTTCAGGAATTTGAAGTTTCAGGATTTTGGTCTTCAGTCTTATGAATTTCAGGATTGCGATATTTCAGTCTCCTGAAGGGGAACCGAATTAAACCCATGTACCCTAAATATTGTTTTGTTTGGGATCACAGGGAAATATCTTAATAACCAAAGTAAATGTTAAGTTAGTAAATGTCTGCAAGTATATTAAAGACCTAATGTATAAAAAAAGGAAGGAAAATGTAGTGGAAATTGTTAACTTTATCCTCCCACAAAAATGCACACTTAAATATATCTAAACACACATGTACAGAAATGCAAACACACACACACACACACACACACACACACACACACACACACACACACACACACACACACACACACACAAACATGCACCCAAAAAGATATCCATGAATATATGTACAAATTGTCTTTATCATAAAAATAAAAAAAGTATTTCAGCAATCCAAAATAACCAGCATTAAAATTATGCATCTTATTATAAAAAGGATATTTTTCCTTACCAATTAACCATCAAAATTAATGTGTGCTTCCTTATTTGTGGTGTCCTGATAAGACTACCAAAGGAGGGTGGCCTTGTACATTCTTTTTCTTCATTATTTATTTTGAGATTCTAAAAAAAAAAAAAAAAAAAAAAAAGAACAATGACAAAAATTACAAGTATTCACTGGAGTAAACATTCAATGCCCCCTTTGGGATGTATGTTACAAAACATATCAAGCAATTGGAGTGGCCCCAAAGGCTCCTGACAAAAAAAAAATCATGGGCCTAAAGGACCTGAGCTGTCAAGAGAGGCTGAAGGTTTTGTCCCTGAATTCAGTGTGCCATAGATGACTTAAGGAGAAATCTGTGCCCTGCCTCCCAGGCCATTATGGTTATGGCAGTCCAAGACCTTTTATTTGTCCATAAATCAAACAATCCATTGAACACTAAAACCAGAGACCTGAATCGACATCAGATTTGTCATTCAATGACTACTCCTTCTCTGGAACAAACTTCTTCACCAGCTCAAGCAATGTGACACACCGTCTTCTTTTAAGAAGGAATTAGACAATTGGATGAGCATTCCTAAATTCATCCCTGACATATAGCTCCTTGAAAACAGACACATGGTCTAAGGATGAGTATTGGCATTGCATAAATGGCTACAATGTCCAGTTGTCTTGAACATTCTATGATTGTATGGACTGTTAAAGGAATGTCCCATTTTACTAGACTCCTTAACAGAAGCAAGAACTTCTATAAGGGAGATGCACATAAACAAAAAGAAGGAAAACCTGACAAATTTTCCGGTACACATGGATTATATTTCTGTTAATGTAATGTACAAAATATGACAAACGATTTTTGTTCAAACTAAAATGTACATTACGTATGTTTTGTATATACAATATCATATACCAATACCTTCACAAGACACAGGGAAATTTAGACTTGATTTGTTAAAGGTTGCTCTACCTTAAAAATTTTGATAAAAGACAGTTTACAAGCCATCATTAAGTGACTGCTTATAGATGGGGAGGCATCAAATTTGTGTGCTGCTTATAGTGCCAAATTCCCTTACTGCAGCTCACACTGCTACACTTCATGCAGATGACCTATAGCTAATAAGCCACCTGATGAATTAAAATCTAAGCCCTAATACAGCAGATGTTTGACACTGTTTTTATCTGGTTCTCTGGTAAACTCATTCAGAGTAAAAAAAAAGTCAAAACAAAGCAGTATTGTTTGAGGAAAGGTTATGATATTTTCTCTCTAATGGTATGTTTCTAATCTGATACCATCAGAGAATTCTGTGTCCCATTTCATGTAGAGCTTGGCCTGCATTGTGGTATACCGTCTTCTTCATCATTACTTTGACATGCAATGGACAAAAACAATGTTAATGCTTCTCAAAGATGCTGATAAATTCACTTCCTTCCTCGTTCCAGAAGCCAACAGTTCAACAAAAAAATATTATTATCCTTCCATTTAGAAAACAGGCCTTTCATCTTTCTCCTTGCATCCATCAGAAATTAAATTATAATGGAAACCTTCTTCTATAAACTGTAAAGATACATGTCCCCTCCACAAAGAAACATCACTGTATACACTAGAATGTTATCCTGACTTCCATTTAAGGCCAGGGTTTCACAGGCAACACCATAGAATTCTATATTCATAGGTGTTTACAAGGTTATCGACCACTGGGGCCTTTTTAAGCTTAGCCATGCATCTCAAATGTCTGACAAATTCTGGTACCCTTGGTAAGTGCATGCAGGGGCTTGGGAGATAAAACATTTACAAGCAGGGGCCTGGGAGCCTGTGTATATTAGAGACACAGTTGCCAAACTAGGAATGAATTTCCTGTTCCCCATCTTACACTTGAATTGAGTTAGGGAGGAACTCTGCTTCACATGGATGGGGAGTCTTTTCTAGAGAGGGAGTAGTCTCTGGGATATATATATATATATATATATATATATATATATATATATATATATACACGCGTCTATATTACATTATCGTAAGATATAAATAGGAAACGTTATTTCATCGTACTGATAATGTCTAAACCACAAAATATCGAACACACGGAACAGCAAATTTTTTTCCAGGAAAAAATTTGCTGCTCCGCAAAAAAAAAAAAAAAAAAAAAAACTTAAATACAAAGATAACTGGAGGGCTTTGCCCCCCCCCCACACCCCACTACTTAAATATACCAATTCCGAGATCGCACCATAGTGGAGGAAATGACAAAGTCCTGAAGACAGCCCACCGAATTTTTTCCCTGGGAAAAAATTCAATGTTCCGTGTCTTCACTATTTTGCCATTTCGACAGTATCGGATTGACTAAATAGCTTTCGCTATTTAGTCCATTCAATACACTAATATAGACCCATATATATATATATATATATATATATATATATATATATATATATATATATATATATATATATATATATATATATATATATATATATATTTATATATATATATATATATATATTTATATATATATATATATATATATATATATATAAATCTCCAGCAGGTCCTATTTATATTACACACAAGGTTTAAGTCTTTAGAAAAGGTAATTCTGCAGATATGCACAAGGTTCATCACAGTGTGGTCCAGTTATGCCTTGTATGCCAGGCATAGATGTCCCCTCAACACATAAAACAACACACTGGAGCTTAATGCCAGTATAATGGAAAACAATTTATTCCAGCATATACAAAACTTTTGGGAGTACTCCCTTCCTCAGTAAAAACATATCACAGCAACAAAGTATCACTTAAAAACTTATTTGAAATTAATCACATGGCAAAGACAACTAACTGGAAAATAAAATCAATTAATACAAGCTAAAAAGAACTTTGTAGAGGTATGTTGGAGGTATAGTTACTAATTTGCTCTCTAGGCATATTAGGGAGAAGGGATCTGAACACAGTTTTAGATTTTGCATCATCCAGATACTGGTTAGGAGAAAGAGATGTGGTGACCTTACGAACCTCACAAAAGTTGCTGAAATTAATTGGATTTTATGGCTTGATGCCAATAATCCACCTGGTTTAAATCTAGCTGCTAGCATTAAACCTGGCTTAAGAAAAAAGCAAATTAAATTGTAATATTGTATGCATTACATATCATGAAGTTTCTTTGTAACTTTTTCATATATTTTGTAGGAAGCTGCGACTTTAAGTTCTTTTTAGCTCATATTAATTGATTTTATTTTCCCATTGGTAGTCTTTACCATGTGATTGATTCACATGGTAAATCCTGAAAGCTTTGTATGCAATTGAATAAATTGTTTTTCATTATACTGGCATTGAGCTCCAGTGTGTTGTTTTAAGTGGTGCATTGATTATTACCATTGAGCTCATTTACATGGATATGTTGACCTTTTTCGCTGATAGATGTCCCCTCAACAGCCTGTAGGAAATGGAATACAAGGATAGCGGTTTGAGGCAGTCTGCATTAGGACATATTACTTACGCCCTGTATTCTTTCAGTGAAGAACCTCTGTGGATGTTCAAGTTGTTGGATGTGCCTCGTTAGGTACATACCAAACAGGCACTGCACTCAATGAAAGGTCTGATGAGTGCCAAATACACTGGAACAATTACCTCCTTGGACCTAGATGCCATACCTTTGTTTATAACTTGCACAACACTGAATGATTTCCTCATTAGCATAGACTCCCTCACTACTATAGACATGTGTTGGTCAAAGGCTAAATTACTGTCTAAATGTGTCAGCAATTCCCTAACTACAGGGTCAACTCTTAGGGGTGTATCATAAATATGATAGGTACAATGTGTGGCTGACTTCCTTAAGGACACTATCATGCATTTCTTAGCATTTTGTTTTAGTCCATGGGTCTGACACCAGTTATTTGTCTGTGTTAGCCCTTTGTGGAGAACATTAGTGTCAGTGGAAGATTCTATGTTTGCTCCTAATTTGCAATCATCTGCATATTTGGTCAGCTAGAGGCCCTTCACATTGGCTTTGTCTTCAGAGAAGTAGATGCCAACAAGGAACAGTTCCTGAACCAATCCTAGAAGAACCCTGCTGATGGCTGCCCTCTTTGTAGAGACGGCCTCCCAATTCTAGCATCATGGGTCCTGTCTATGAGCCAGCTGACTATGCACCGGGTGACATAAGGTTTATGCCTCACCTCTTTAGTTTGTCAACAATGTCCAAGTGGGGTATTGTGCCAAATGCCTTGGCCAGGGAAATGTAGGCAGTGTGAAGTATTTTGCCCTCATCCATTAATTCAGTGACCTTCTCAAAGAAGTCCACCAGGGTGAGTAGGCATAGCCTTTCCTTCACAAAACCATATGGTGTTGGGTCCAGTGTCTGGAGGTTTCCTATGTCATTATTAATCATTTCCATGATAATTCTTTCCATGGCTTTGCATATGAGACAAGTGAGACTTATGGGTCTGTAGTTTCCAGGGTGTGTAGATGGCCCATCTTTGTGCAGAGGGATGATGGTTGCTGTTCTCCATTCATGAGGCACGAAGCCTGTTTGCAGGTTATAGTTAAATAATGATTCCAGAGGGCCTGATAGGTCATGTTTCATGCTATTTAGAAGGCAACATGGGATATTATCAAGGACCATTGATACAGTGTTCTTAGCCACAGCCAGATCATGACCAAATGGACCACTATACATCGCAATGTATCACCCCCCCCTACTCCCGACAGCCATTCCACTGCACCTTTACTTGACTATTTCTCCCTAGTTCCCATAAAAAATGTTCAAACCTATCAGTGTGCATACTGTTTTCTTCTTCAAGTCTACAATGATTACAGATATTTGACTTTAATTTGAAACTTTTTATTTCAAATTTTATATCGCAAACACTGATGGCTATTTGCTAAACAAAACAATGCAGTCTCACAATGAAAGGAGACTTAACATGAACAACAGTAAGCATCTCTGCCCTTGAAAATCACATCCATTGAAACTGTATTGAAACCCTGATTCAAAGAAAATGCATCTTGCCAGTGGAGGGTTAAGTTTACCTTTGGGCTGTTTTCAAGCTATAGGCCCCTCGCACACATTTTTAGGGCCATGCATACAGGCATGTGTTCCTTGATTCACCTTCCTGATTGTATTAAATTATTCTCCATGTATATACAGCACTACATGTTAGAGTGTATTTTAAATTTGTAGTTTCGATAATTTTTCCAGTAAGCCATGAAACAAAACATATGCGCCAGTAATGAAAAAACTACCAATTTCAGAACATTTCAACCATAAAAGGCCACTCAAACATCTGTCATTACAATCCACCAATATCAGTAAATATGCACAATCACGGCAGAAGTAAGTCATCTGAATAATTCCACATTAAAGAGATATGTAACTAATGACGAGGTTGCTGTTGGCAAAAACAAAATAAATTACATTTCAGTGTTCCTTCTACAAATTCAGTGCCTGCTGCCCTTAAAGAATAAATTGCCTGTGTCACATAAAAAATTGTGAGCTGGTATTATTGCAATAGAGAATGGCTGGCAAACCAGCAACAGGTTCAGAGTTACTAGGCATCTCATCCAAAGGAGGTAAAACTCGAGTGTAGCACCCCCAACCTCCTAAAGTGCACAATATCAGCAATCCATCTACATGTTGTGGAAGTAGAACCCACAGCCTTCTACATCAGAGGTAAGTATGCTACCTGTTCTGCTACTAACACTGCTTTTCAAACTCTATAGCACAAACACTGATGGCCATTTGCCAAACAAAACAGATGCACATTGAAACAGACAGCAGTAAACTTTTCTTCCCTTAAAGCTCACAATTCCTTAAAAATGTATTGAAATTCACAATTTCTTGAAAATGCCCCACTGATGCAGTCTGGTAGTTGTTATAGAGGATGCAGGTTCTTGTCTTCTATAACCATGGTACAGGATTTGAGCCTGAGCAAGTTAATTAATTAACTAGCCATCCCTGACTAGGGAATTTTACACACACCCACCCACCCACAACCGAAGGAAGGAATGGCTGATCTCGTCTCTTTCACTGTAGCAAGTTCCATGGCTTATAGTACTCTCTCACAGCAGCAAGTTCTCTGTTTTTAAATCCTATACACAAGCAGGAAGTTCCAATTTTTAAATCTGCATTCCTGTGCATGTGTAATACTAAAGACACATACAAAGATGCAGAGTGCATCCTTAAAGAAAAAAAATTGCATGCATGCACTGCATCCTTAAAGAAGAAATGTAATCTTTTTTTAATTGTTTAATTAAACATTATAGCAGTCCACTCCAGCCAATGAGCCCTTGACAATTGCATAGGTTGCCTAGTACTGGATCAAGCTCTGTTCTTGGCCTTAGAAAGAGCATTGAAGATCTGTACCATAGTGAGCATAGGGGGTTATATTTGATGGTATTTTCTGAGGGACCTGAATTTGTCTGCCAGTAGGTTTGCTATATCTTCTGCCTCAGTATACTAGGCTCCATTAACAATGACTGCACTCAATTATGTATTGCCTTTGAGGTTGTGGACATAGCTAAGGAATGCCTCATGGTTGTTCCTGGACTGGGAGGCCAAATTTACCTCATATCTGGCTTTGGTAGACTTTATTTGTCCTTGAGTTGTTATACTTTGATGACAGTCCTTTTATCCTACTAGATACTACACCTCATACGTTTTACCATGATGTCCTTCTTTCTGTTATACAGCCTTTTGATGTTGTGATTCCTCCAATGTGGCTCATTTTTTGAGTTAGTTCTGTACATCTTCCTGGTGGGTACAACTGCTTCTATACAGCTATATAGAGCTTCTGAAAACAGTTCCAAATAGACAGCAGTGTTCTCAAGGTTTAGAGGGGCTTGAAATTTTGACAGGTTTTCACTTAATAGTAGAAAGTAAGCCTTACATTAGTTTCTGAACATTCCTGGTTTCTGGGTTTTATTTTTACTTCAAAGGAGACCATTTTGTGGTCTGACCTTACAAGAGAGGACATTACACCAGGGGGTGTGGAGCATTTTCCCATATTAGTGAGGAACAAATCCAGTATGGTTGCACCCCTGGTTAGTGTACTGACAATCTGATCCAGGGAGTTTGTGTTTACTAAGTCCAGGAATCTCTGTGTCTGCAGATTTGATGTTGCATTGGATGTTGAGTGTTTCCCGTAAGTTTAAATATAAATTACTGATCATAGAGCAGGACCCATAGCTTGCAAGGAAGTGGTATGAGATTTTGTTTATGATGACGTGAACGCAAAGAAGCTCACGTGCATCGTCCTGTTTGACTAGCCTTGAGGTATAATTATTTTTTATGTAAATCAAGACACCTCTTTCTTTAAAAATAAAATAAAAAAAATAAATAAATAAATAAATCAAGACACCTCTTTCTTTAGTCCCTTCCTGTGTAGCTGCTGGTCCAAATGCGTGGAAAACTTTACAGCCTTGCACTGCTGGGGTGCTCTCCGCAGCTTTAAAACATGGTTTTAGTAACTGCACAGATGTCAGCATTCTCTTAGCTGAGGAGAGCCTGTAGGGAGTGGAGTTTCTTGTTTTGACTCCTAGCATTGAGCAGTAACACATTTAGATTTTCTTCATTTTGATTTGCTATGCTGGAAGTATTTTCAGTTTGGTATTGCTTAGAAAAGACATGGAGAAGACAATGTTTTAGCTAATATTTAGAAGCCTAGAGGGAAGAGGTGCAGACCATTCCTGGCAAAGCAACGTGATCTGTTGACCATCGCCTTCCATGATGACAAATATTGCAATCCCTTAGAATGACACCAGAAACTAAGTCAATTGTTAAAGTTAGCCATCTTCTGCTCAGATTGTGGCATCATCCTTAGAGAAGGCTCATATGAACCTGGGGCAGATATTCAGAGAGCTCCATGATGTCTCTCTTCTTATAATCTAGGGAGGTACATCTCATGTCATTTACGCCTATGTGGGCTATGGCTGAGTCATAGTGGTACTTGCAGTCTGTTGACCTGAGTGTGTACTTAATATGAAGGATCCTGGCCCCTGATAAGCAACTGACCATGACTTTCTCCTTACTCAGCCTGGTGAGAAGGATATCAGTGCATCTCACAATGGAGTCTCCAATGACCAGTATGTTGGGTTGTGTGGTGGCTTGCCTTATGGGCTTAGAAGTAGAGACTCCATGAGATGTGGCTGTATGTGTTGATGTGGGTGCTGTTTTGAAAGAGTGCATTTGCAGGTGCTGAGTGCACATGTTATGTGTGTTTTATCTAGGAGGTCTTTGGTCTTTAGGAAGGCTACATTTATGTGCCACACCATATGGCTGCTGAGTGCATTTGTTATGTGTGTGTTGTTTAAACAAGAAACATCTTTATGAAATTATCACTTATGACACAGGCAATCATACATGTATATACATGAAAACAAATCATATTGACATAATCTTAGTTGCAAGCATGATATAGCACAAACCATATTGACACAATTTTAGTTAAAAAACATTATACATCACTTATAGTCTACCCTTTATTGTCAGACTAATATTAGATAGCTCATTCAAATCCCGCATTCTTTTAAACCTCATTCGTCCTCTGTATGTATTGTTCCCACAATTACCATTTTTTCTATGTAATGCTCATACCCTTTTCTAAAGATCCCAATTCCAGTTGTTCTATCTGTGTTACTATAGTCACCACTTTTAGTACAGTTGGTTTAGATTTTGATTTCTATTTTCTAGTAACTGCTTTTTTGGTAGCTACCATAATTAATTTCAGCAAGGCCTTCCTATATCTAGGCAATAACGATTCTGTACCATAGCTCAGAAAAATAATTTCCCTAGATATACCAATTTGCCCACCCAGTATCACTAATAGAAAAGTCTGCAGGGAATCTTTAAAGTCTGCCAACTCATTACACTCACAGAAAATATTTTCTGAATTACCTCTTTCTTCTCCAACACACCTCCAACATTTGCTCTCTACCTGAGAACAAATTCTCTAGTCTACTTGGGTATAAAAATACCTATGTAAAGTTTCCCAAGCAAAAATCCTAAATTTTCTAGATTGTGTTGCATATTTGGGAGACGTACATATATCCCCCATTGTTTCTTTGTAAATCACTTATCCAATCTCTCTTCCCAATCCTTTCTAACCTCCTCTGACTGATTCTTATAGTTGTCATGCAATAATTTATATCCTCTACTAATTATTCCTTTTTATCAGCAGCTTCTGTTCTAGATTCTACTAAAAACTCTACCAGTGCTAGTCTTTCATTTAAGACCCGCTATTTCTTTCTCTTAGTCTATACTCTGATATCAATCCTTGATATGGAAGGCAATCTCTAACCTGCAGCCCAAATAAACTATTGGTGTCTTCTCATTCTATCACCTTTCTCTCTGTAGTTATTTGCTCCCTATACCTTGGTTTCTTTGCCAGTTTTCTCCAATAAATTCAAGGCCTGTCTGGCCTATTATCTGTATCCCTAATTGCAGTCATTGCTATTGGCAGAATCTCCTTTCTCCATTCTTGTGTTGGCTTAGTTCTTAGAATACTTTCTGTTACTTTATGAATATAATAATCTGTATGATTATTATTATTCTCCTTAAAGATCTGCATCCAAACTTCCAGTCTCTGCTTGTTTCTTGAGCTTCCCCCCAATTCATCATAATCCCTTTCTACTTTGAATTATAGGTTTCTATTTGTTATGTATAGGAGCCTTAACTGTGTAGCTCTGAAATACCCCTTCAAATTGGATAATCCCATTCTGCCTTGTTCTATTGGATGAATCAGCTTGTCTCACTTGACACTTGCCATCTTACCCTCCCAGATAAAATCCTTCCATTCTTTATTAATTGCTATCCACAATTTCTCCTCTGGCTGATAAAAATATGCCTGTACTATGTATAAGACTAAAGGGACTAAAATATTGTAACTGTAACTTACTATCCATATCCATATAACAGAGCTTCCAATTTCTCAGATTTTGTATCATCTTTTGTTTAGTTTCTTCCCACATATTTTTAGCTGCCACACCAGAATCCTTTTTAATCCCTACTCCTAAGTATTTCATTTTATCATGTCCCCATAAATATGGATATTGCTGAACCAATTTGTGTTTGGGTACATAATTTACAGCTATTGCCTTTGTTTTAGCTTTATTGATTTTGCATCCCAAAAAGATTTGAAACTGTCTCAAAATGTTCCACAACATTGAAATGTCCTTTTCTGATTTTATCAGGTATAAAATAATATCATCTGGAAATAGAGTCAGCTTTTCTTGACTACCATACCAATTATATCCTGAAATTTCTAAGTCCCTTATTTTCATTGCCAGTGGTTCTAAATATAATGCAAATAACAAAGGCGGAAGAGGACATCCCTGCCTGGTTCCTCTGCTCAAGCAGAAATTATCAGAGAGGAACCCACCCACTTTAATTTTCACCTCTGATCCCTAATATATACTCCTCATCAACCTTATAATGTTATCAGGGAATGCAAAGGCTTCCATTGCTCTGGTCATAAAGTCCCAGTTTACTATGTCAAATGCTTTCTCTGAATCAAGGCCCACCAACAACAGTGGTATTTTCTTTTCTTCTGGATCATCCATGTTCTGTTAATGTTGTCAAATGTTTGCCCCCCCCCCCAAAAAAAAAAAAAACACATTGAGCCATATCTATCAATTTTGGCATCACTTTTTCCATTCTTTTAGCCATTATAGACATAAACACTTTATAATCATGGTTTAGCATTGAAATGGGCCTGTATGAAGCTGGATCTGGTTGGTCTTTATTGTCTTTAGGTATTACAGCTACTACCAGTTTCTTCCAGGATGTTGTCTCCTCCTCCTCTTAAAATACTGTTAAACAAAACCTTCTAGATCTTTATCAGTTTTTTTTCCCTCCTAGCTTCCAAATTTCTACAGGAATACCATATATTCCTGGAGACTTTCCTGTGGATTAGTTATACATCACCAATTTTATCTCATCTCCTCTTATCTTAACTGCTAGTAATTGAGCCTCACCTACCTTTAATCTTGGTATATGTAATTCGTCCATTAAACATTTCCATTTGTACCTTTTCTTGATTTCTATATTTCTCTACTTTATATAGACTTTCATGGAATTTCAGAAATAGTTCTAATACCTCTACAGGATCTCTTGTTACTTTTCTTGTTATAGGCTCCCTAAGCTTGATGACAGCCCTTTCTACTTTCTGTTGCCTGAGTCGTTGTGCAAAAAGTTTTTGTGCTCTAGAGTTGCTTAACAGCAGTCTTTCTAATCTCATGCATACTATTGAGGTAATCCCTTATTTTCTGTTTAGCATTCTGCAGTTGCTTGTCTTCTTATTCTGTGAGATTCACCCTATTCTGCAGTACTTTAACATTTGTCAGTCCCTCTAAATAATTATTGTTACTTCTTAACCAAATCTCCTTTTCTTTTATTTCCACCCTATTTTTAAACTCCACTTTAATTTTATCCCATTTCCTAGATATATTTTCAGAAGAAATTTCCATCTTCTCGAACAGCTTCTGAACAATGTCCAGTACTCATTCCGTAAATTCCTCTCTTTTCAACAGATACATGGTAAAGAGCCAGTGTCTCATTTTTATTTCATTACCCTGTATTTTTATTTTAATTATTATTGGCATTTGATCTGAAATAGTTATCGGGTGCCTATCAAGATAAATGCACATGCTACTGTGAAATGTAAATTCTGTCTAGCCTAGCCCAGTTTGTGTATCTTGGGGAATAATATGTACATTCACTCCAAACTCTAGTACTGAATTCACATCATCCATGCCAAATATTTTAATACATTTCTTCAAAAATCTACCATCCTGTAGAAAAGTATGTTTGTTGTACCTTTAAAAAGCATTTCAAGGACAGCACATGCATATAAATCACAAGGACATGCTAGCTTCAGTGCCATTTTTCAGAGTGCAGCCAGAGAGTAAGCATGTATGAGTGTGATAGCTAGTTTGTTTATAAGTTTATCTAAATTAAAGTTATTAAGCCTCAATCCTGATGTGCTTGTACATAATAAAGCTGCTTGAACAGAACCCATGAATGCTCATCTGTTTTATTCTGACTGGATGAGCGACATGGTGTCAGAACTGGACTCCAGAGACTGCTTTCCAGAGCTATGAGGTGCAGAGTTAACAGGGAAGGTAAACTAGCTAAACCAAGCACAAAAACGGTCCAGAAACAAACCAAAGGTAATGAAAACTTGCATAAATTATTTTATTAAAAAAGATAAAACAGAGCATTACCAGGGAACAAACCACATTATTAAACAACTGAGAGGCACATAAGGTTTACTAATTAAACAAAATGTTTAAAATTAAGATATTTGATAAAATGATTATCAGAAAAGCACATAAACAGTTTGGAATTATCTCAGAATTGCAAAATGAGCATGTTTAAAGTAAAGCAAGTATGTTTAAAGTAAAATGAACACAAGAAAAGTACAATGGGCATGGAAAAAGATTAAATGAGCAAAACTAATTTAATAAGGGCAAAAACGGCATATTAAGCATAAATAAAGCAAGGCAACTACATGTTTTTGGCAAACTGCTGTGTTTTGGTATAAACTACTGTTTGTCTGCAAAGTGCAACTATTTCATAAAGTGCAGTCAAAATATGGCCATTTAGAAAAGTTTCTTGAGTGGCTGTGTCCGTTCACAAAGTGCCACCATTACAGAGTGTTTCTTGCACTGTAAAGAGTTACTTATCAAAGTACATTTTGGGAAAGTTTCAGTGTCCTGTGTACTGTTTTTTCACAAAGTGCAATTACTTTAAAATGTTTTTTTTCTGAGCTTCTTCTGCCCAGTTCATTCACACAGTGCACTTATTTTGAAATGTTTCTTACACGGATAAGAGGTGATTTCATGCAGTACAGTAATTTCAAGAGTATTCTTGTGCCTGAGAGATCTATTTCACAAAGTTCAGTTATTCAGAGGCTTGTTGTGCTACTGGGCATAGTTACAAATACTGGCATAAATTTCAGGCATATGTGCAAGTGTGCAAGTTCATACAGTTAAAAGATGACTTGGATTGCATTGTGTTTTACTGTAATTTGTTGGCATGGCAGATGAATTTAGAAAACCATCACCACTTGTATTTGATAAGAATATTGCAGAGAATTGGAGAATATTTGAGCAAGAGTATAATATTTTTATACAAACAGCTTATTCTGACAAAGATGCATGCATCAGGACATTCATTTGTGCTAAACCTAGTTGGGACAGAGGTGATTGAAAGAGAGTATTAATTTGTGTGTGCACCAGCAGTATATGACAGAGAAGGTGAAAACCGTCATATTGTTGTACAGGCTGAATCAAGGGAAGACCTCGAGTGTTTGAAATACAAATTCAGGGAAATGTGTAACCCTCAGACAAATGTTACATTACAGAAGCATTTGTTTTACACAAGAGATCAAAAGCAAGGAAACTTTTGCAGCTTACATTACTGACTACAAAGCTAAAATGTATAGATCTAGTGACTTAAAATATGAGTTAGTAAAGAACAGGCTTGTGTGTAGTATTAATAGTGCTGTAGTGAGAAAGATTTTACAGTGATTTAATGCTGAGCAAAGCCATTGAGATTTGTCAAATCCATGAGGTTACGGAAAGGCACACAAATATGCTTGCAAGTGATAAGAGCATGATTTCAGCAGGCTCCAGAGCAAATATAGACAGCATGCAATGTGTGGCTAGTAGATATAGGCCTAAGCACCTGGTAGTTGTAACCCTGTGGGTGTGGCAGGTAAAACCCATAGTTTTCCAGCAAGTTCTAAGAAAAGGTCATGGTCACTGCAATACAAAGGTGAGTCAGACAAACTCAAATCAAGCTTTACTGTTAACTGTTGCAGTTGTGGTATCAATCATGAGTCTACAAGAGAGAAATGCTTAGCATTTGGTCAGCAATGTCACAAGTGTAAAAAATGGAATCATTTTCAAAAGTTTTGCAAATCAAGTAAATCTCAAACAGTTATAAAGAAAGGTCACTTAAAAAGGCAAGTTGATCACAGAGAGAGCTGCAACTCCACTTTCTATGTAGATGGTGTGTCAGTGATTGGTGAAAAGGCTGATGCAGTAAATTTGTTGGCAAAGAATGAAGTGTTTTGTACTGTCCAGATCAATGGTAAAACCACCGAGCTCAAAGTAGATACCGGTTCAAAGTGTAATGTTATGTCAGCAGCCACTTTTGCTGAGGTGAGAGCTGGTGAGCAACTTAATGTGGCCAGTTGCGTGAAACTTGTTGCTTATGGAGGTGAAGAAATTCAGACCGAAGGCTCAGTGATGTTTTCATGTTATTTGGCTAGGAACTGCTACAGTTTACTATTCTATGTAGTCCAAAGACCTATGCAATCAGTACTGGGTCTCGGAGACAGTTTGAGAATGAATTTGCTTTCCTTTACCAAAGAATTTCATCATATAAGTGACATCCTAGTTCCAATTTTACTGAAGCTATTTTCTCAGAGTATGCTGATGTTTTCGATGATAAGTTAGGCAAACTTCCAATTGTGTATTCTATGAAATTACACCCAGATGTCAGTCCAGTGGTTAGACCAGCAAGGAAAGTTCCCATAGCTATGCAGAATAAGGTCAAAGCTCAGTTGGATAAAATGGTGCAACAAGGTGTAATTTGTCCAGTCATAGAACCAACTGAATGGGTGTCGTCCATGGTAGCAGCCCACAAAAAAGGCTCAGACGAAATCAGAATATATATATTGACTCAAGAGATTTGAACAAAGCATTAAAGAGACCACATAATCCTATGTGCACAGTTGAGGAAGTTGCAGCCCTGATACTGAATGAACTGTTTTTCTGTCTTGGATGCAAAAAGTTCATTTTGGCAAGTGATGCTTGATCACAAATCTTCACTACTGACTACTTTCAGTACCCCATTTAGAAGATACAGATTCCTCAGGATGCCATTTAGAATAAATTCTGCAAGTGAAGTCTTTCAGCGTGCAATAGAGCAAATTTATTCAGGTTATCCTTGTGCCATAATAGTAGATGATTTATTGCTTGGAGGCAATGGTGAAGCAGTGCATGACAGAAACCTTAAAAGAGTTCTAGACAGAACATGTGGAGTAAACTTAAAGCTCAATCCTCTGAAGTGCAAATTCAGACTACCAGAAGTTACATATGCATGTCATTTATTTACTTGCACTGGCTTGCAACCAGTCCTATCGAAGCAAGCAGCCATTCTTGAGATGCCAGCACCAGAATTAAACACATAAACACACTAAGACATACTCGGAGGCTCTGAGTAAAAATTTACCTAAACAGCAGAGGCCTCCAAAGCAGACACCCAAGCAACTGCAAACTCAATACACCACACAAACAACACATAAACAACAAAATCAGTGTGCAAAGCAGTCACTGCCCTTAAGGCCAAATACAACACCAAACATACTTGTCATAGGTGACTCCATAGTCAGACACACTGACGTCCCGCTCACCAGACTGAGTAAGGAGAAGGTCACAGTAAGCTGCCTGTCGGGTGCTAGAATCCGCCACATAACACAAGCACTCAGGTCTCTCAACAGCAGGTACAAGTACGACTCAGTCATTGTCCACGCTGGTGTCAATGACCTGAGGCGTACCTCCTTGGACTACATGAAAAGAGACATTGAGGAGCTCTCTGATTATGTAGCCCAGGCAGGTATGACCCTGACCTTGAGCAGTATCCTACCTTCACCTAGAATGATGCCACAATACAGTGATAAGATGATCAGCTTTAATAATTGGCTTAAATTCTGGTGTCATTCAAAGGGGATCAATGTCTGTCTGCCTGGGATGACATGCTGGACAAGCCACCCTGCTTCGCAAGGGACGGCTTGCACCTGTCACCCTAGGCTTCCGGATATTGGCAAAGGCTCTTGCCACCCCCATAGTGCCTTTTTAGGCAAGGCTCAAATTCTAAACCTACCACCCTAGAACACAAAAAGTAAAAACTAAGGGTAATGCTGCTCAATGCCAGAAGTCTCAATCTCAAGATGCACGACTCGAGGCCCTTCCCAGTATGGAGAACATCGATGTCTGTGCTGTGACAGAAACCTGGTTCAAGGCTCCTGAGAGCACCCCAGCACTAGCAGGTTTCACCTCATATCATGCGTTCGGCCCCAAAATCCGGACAACACCAAGAAAGGAGGGGGTGTCCATATTCATAAGGACACCCACACCTCAAGGTTGGTGGCAACGCATGATGCATCGGAGACCATCCAGGTGCAATTAACCATAGGCAAGACTGCTCTGCAATTTGTAGCATGTTACAGGCCACCCTCTCAAACTCAGGAACCTCACATGGCCTTCTTGAAAACAATGGAGGGATAAATGTATCTCCAAACACCATCATACTAGGTGACTTCAACTACCCTAATATAGACTGGGAACACTACTCAAGCCCAAACATTCTAGCCCAAAGGTTCCTGGAGTTCATAAACTCAAATGCCATGGAACAACTAGTCACCATCCCCACAAGAGGAGAAAACATACTTGATCTCATCATCACGAACATGGGATCACAATGTTCAACACCGGAAGTATACCCCTCACTGGTGAGATCAGATCATAAACTAATCTCGCTGGAGGTCCTCATCCCGCCCCCACCTGAAACAAAAAGACCACAGTGAAAAACTTCTCAAAAGCTGACTTCACACTTCTCAAAACTAGTGTGGTCTCCTTTAAGCCCCTAAGCCAGTGGTAAACATTACTCAAACCGCTGAATCACTTACAAATGCCTTCTACCAGCACCTACAGGACTGCATGGATCAGGCAATCCCAAACAAAACTAAGACTCTTTGTACCAAAGGCAAGCGTCCAGTCTGGTGGACCCCAGCCATAAACAAGCTCTACAACAAAAGGAGGAAGCTACTACAAGATAGAGCAAAATCCTTGAAAGGTAAGACACCCTTGATCATTATAAGTAAAAACTAAGAGCTCTCATAAAATCATCCAAGGCAAATTTTGAGAGAAAAATCGCCAAGGATTCAAAAGACAATCATAAGGCCTTCTTTAGCTATGTTAGAAACCTAGGAGGAAACTCCCAGATATGCTCAGAATTAGTTCAAAATGATGTGAAGATTACTGAACCTACACACATTGCCAACATACTGGCTGACAGGTTCAGTGCAAACTTCTCCCCCTCCCCAAAAGGAGAGATATCTATACCAGAGGATTGTAGCCCCCAAACATCTCCAACGCCCAGGTGAGAACTGCTCTCTCCAAAGCAAAAAACACAGCATCCATGGGACCGGATGGTGTCCCCGGCTGTGTGCTCCATGACCTCAATGAGGAATTAAACCCGCAGTTAGGACAGCTGTTTAATCTTAGCCTCACCTCAGGATACGTACCCAAGGAGTGGCGCCGCGGCGACTGTGGTCCCACTTCACAAGGGCGGTGCCTCCACCGACCCTGGAAATTACCGTCCCATTAGCTTGACAAGCCTTATCTGCAAAGCCATGGAGAGGATCATAATGGAACTCATAAATAAAGACATAGGGAACTTGCAGACTTTGGATCCAACCCAGTTTGGCTTTGTCAAAGGCAGATCATGCCTTTTAAACTTGGTTGACTTTTTCGAGACAGTCACCAAGGCCATTGATGAGGGAAAGGCAGTCCATACAGCCTACCTTGACCTGGCAAAGGCCTTCGACACAATGCCCCACTCAGGTATCATCAAAAAACTCATCAGCTTGAATGTAAACCCATACATCACAAGATGGGTTGCAAACTGGCTAAGTGACAGAACCCACAGGGTCAGAGTTGCTGGAGCCATGTCAGACTCAAAGCCTGTCACAAGTGGTGTCCCACAGGGCTCAGTCCTGGGTCCACTCTTGTTCGGCATCTACTTTTCTGAAGTACAAGCAAACACAGGAGGGTTATGGCTGACAAAGTTTGCAGATGACTGCAAACTGGGCGCCATAGTCGAAAACACATCTGACACAGATATCCTTCAGAAGGACCTCACAGAAACGGATAACTGGTGCCAGAGCCATGGCCTAAAGTTAAATGCCAAGAAATGCATAGTCATACCCTTCGGGAAAAACAAGGTTACGCCTAGCTACCATATAGGTGGCAATCCACTGAGCACAGAAGAAGTCATCAGGGATCTGGGGACCCAGGTTGACAGTAGCCTTTCGTTTGACACTCATGTTGCTAAAGTAGTTAGGAAAACCTTCTACATTGCCCAGCTGATCATGAAGGGATTCACATCTAGATCAAGGGAGGTCATCGCCCCCCCTGTACTCATCACTCATTAGACCTATGATTGAGTACAATGCCCCATTCGGAATGTATCTGACCAGACACCTGCAGCAGCTGGAAAGGCCCAAAAGTTCCTCACCAAAAGGATAAAGGGTCTCAAAATATGTCTTATGCTGCCCGACTGAAAGAACTCCAGCTCTATTCAGTCTCATACCGCTTGCTCAGAGGTGACCTGTGCCTGACATATAAGGCCATGTCAAACCCTGATTTGATGAATATGCTTCACCTCAAAAATCTAGATCCCTCAGAACCACAAGGGCGGAGACTTAAACCTTGACACGGTTATTAATAGAACATGCTGGAGGGACAGATTCATCACCCAGAGACTCCCTATGCTGTGGAACAAAATCCCGGTACATGTGAGGCAGAGCACCTCGCTGGCCTTGTTCAAGAGGAATCTTGACCAATGGATGGGGGATCGCAGATATACCCCAGGGATTACTTCAGTGTCACTGCTTGACAGAGGCACAGCAAAATAATAGGCATAGTTTTATTCAAACTAAAGGGGTGGCGAAAGCCAAATAACTATGGGCTAGGCTTATAAATGCCCTTGGGCAGATAGCCTAGTATGAACCTATGAACCTATGAACCTAAGATAATGTTCAAGCTCTACATTTTCTCGGTATGGTCAACTATCTAGGTAAGTTTATACTAGACTTCAGTGAGTTGACAACACCTTTGAGAGAGCTAACATGCACAAAAGTTATATAGACTTTGTTAGAACAGCACCAGAGAGCATTTGAAGGCCTTAAGCAAAAAATTGCCACCCCACCCACATTAAGATACTATGATGTCAATAAACCAGTAAGTCTTTCCTGTGATGCTTCAATATTTGGTCTTGGTGCAGTTATTCTTCAATAAGGCAAGCCAGTAGCCTATGCATCTAGATCTCTTACCCAAACTGAAATGCAATATGCTGAAATTGAGAAAAAACTTTTGGCAATAGTATTTGCATGTTCAAACTTTCATGATTACAGTGGATATAAGACGTTTACACAACCCTTTTAAAATGCCAGGTTTTTGTGATATAAAAAATGAGACCACAATAAATAATTTCAAAACTTTTCCCACCTTTATTGTGACCTATAACCTATACAATTCAATTGAAAAACAAACAAATCTGTTAGGGGAAAAAATATAAAAAATAAAAAACGTACAATAAGTTGGTTGCATAAGGGTGCACACCCTTAAACTAATACTTTGTTGAAGCACCTTTTGCTTGTTTGTTTGTTAAATTTAACCGTTGAGGCTGCCCACTAAAGTGTGCTAGCCTGTGTAACTGATTTATTACTGTTTCCTGCATTTCTGTGTGCTTTCTATCTCAAAACAAAAAAACAAAAAAATATCCTTGTTTTCCCGCCTCTCCTCGACTAGTTTAGATCAGTATACAGGCTTTGCTGTATTCTGGGCTGTGGTGTAGTTCCTGTGTTGTCCATTGCCTTACTTGGATAGAAGGAAGTTTCTTTGCTCACCAGTGGGAGTGGGGAGCCTTGAGCATCCTATCTCTCCCTGAAGGAGTGACTTCAGCACAAGAGCCTGTAGTAATTGGTTGTTTTGGACCATTTCTAGCTCTTTTGAAGTTCCCTGTTTAAAATCCACCTCTGAGCATTTTTTTCTGGCTATACTACTCAGCAACAGCTCCTCATGGTCCTGCAGAGTGGTCCTAGCAGCAGAGAACTGAGAAAAGCGACTACTTTCCTGATTTAAGTATTTTTTGCTGTTTTTACCTGAAATACCTTCTCTTGCTTACTTTGAACAAGCTTAAACTGTTTTTTTAACTGTTTGTTGCATTATATATTATCTGCACTTAAAGTTTCATTTAGTCGAAAATTGGTCGAAAGTTGTTTGTTTGTTTGTTAAATTTAACTGTTGAGGCTGCCCATTAAAGTGTGCTAGCCTGTGTAACTGATTTATTACTGTTTCCTGCATTTCTGTGTGCTTTCTATCTCAAAACAAAAAAACAAAAAAAAATCCTTGTTTTCCCACCTCTCCTCGACTAGTTTAGACCAGTATACAGGCTTTGCTGTATTCTGGGCTGTGGTGTAGTTCCTGTGTTGTCCATTGCCTTACTTTGATAGAAGGAAGTTTCTTTGCTCACCAGTGGGAGTGTGGAGCCTTGAGCAGCCTATCTGTCCCTGAAGGAGTGACCTCAGTACAAGAGCTTGTAGTAATTGGTTGTTTTGGACCATTTCTAGCTCTTTTGAAGTTCCCGGTTTAAAATCCGCGTTTGCACGGCTTTGCGCATTTGTGCGCATAGCGCAGCGCCGGTTAAACAAGGTTAAACTTTTTCTGGCTCCGCCAAGTCTGTTCTTCAAATTTTCCCTTAAGAAAGCTCTACTCTTATAATAATTAGTCTAATCGCTTTATTATAAGCCTAGCACTTGTTCTCAAAACCTCTCTTCTAAGTAAGCACTCGCTAACTAAAGTAAGCACTACATCCACCTACCTTCCCTGTGTGTACCCATTTCCCTTAAAGGCACAGCACTCCCTTATAATATTCTAGCATGTCAAGTGGTAGATTACTAGCATCCTCTCCAGTTCAGCTGGTTAATCTGGGAATCTTGAGACAATGCTACAATTGTCTCATGTACACAGACAACCCTCTCCTCCTCCCAACAAACACAAATACATGTGAGAGATGCAACTATATATCCAAACTGGAGGCTGAACTCTTTCAACTCAGGACTGGCAAGACCAGACAGGAGGAGAAGGTAACCACACACACATCAAATCCAGTCCCACATAGACCTACCACAACTGCAAACCAAACACATAATAACACAAAGACATACTTGGAGGCTCTAACAAAAAACTTACCAAAACAACAGAGGCTCCCAAAGCAGACACCCAAAAATCCACCACCTCAAAACATAACACATGCAACACATACTTCAATAAATCACTGTGTCAACCAATCACAGCCCTTAAGGCCAAACACCATGCCTGATACACTAGTAATAGGTGACTCTGTAGTCAGACACACTGACGTTCCGCTTACCAGGCTGAACAAGGAGAGGGTAACGGTGAGTTGCCTATCGGGAGCTAGGATCCGCCACATAACACACACACTCAGGTCACTCCAATGCAAGTACAAATATGACTCCGTCATTGTCCATGCCGGCGTGAATGACCTGAGACGTACCTCCCTGGACTACATGAAAAGAGACATAGAGGAGCTCTCTGATTATGTAGCCCAGGCTGGTATGACCCTGACCCTGAGCAGCATCTTGCCCTCACCAAGAATGATGCCACAATATAAAGACAAGATGATCAGCTTTAATAATTGGCTCAAATACTGGTGTCATTCTAGGGGGATCCAATGTCTGTCTGCTTGGGATGACATGCTGGACAAGCCACGCTGCTTCACAAGGGACGGCTTGCATCTGTCACCACTGGGCTTCCGGATATTGGCTAAGGCTCTTGTCTCCCCCATAGTGCCTTTTTTAGTCAAGGCTCAAAAGACAAACCCATCTCCTTAGAAAACAAAAATGGAAAAAAATTAAGGGTAATGCTGCTCAACGCCAGAAGTCTAAATCTCAAGATGCAGGCTCTCAAAGCACTCCTCAGTATGGAGAACATCAATGTCTGTGCAGTAACTGAAACCTGGTTCAAGGCTCATGAGAGCACCCCAGCGCTACCAGGCTATACCTCGTATCATGCTTTTCGGCCCCAAAACTCAGGCCAAATTAAAAAGGGAGGGGGGTGTCCATATTCATCAAGGACACCCACACCTCCAGGTTAGTGGCAACACATGAAGCATCAGAGACCATCCAGGTGCAACTAACCGTAGTCAAAACTGCTATACAACTGGTAGCATGTTACAGACCACACTCCCAATCTCAGGAACCCCATTCAGCCTTCCTGAAGACATTGAAAGATATGAATGTCTCACCAAACACCATCATATTGGGAGACTTCAACTACCCTAACATAGACTAGGTGTATACACCCTAGCCCAAAGGTTCCTGGAATTCATAAATTCAAATGCAATGGAACAGCTTGTCACCTCTCCCACAAGGGGAGATAATATACTAGACCTGATCATCACAAACATGGGGACAAAGTGCTCCACACCGGAAGTATACCCCTCACTAGTGAGATATGACCACAAACTAATCACCCTGGATATACATATCCCACCTCCACCCCGAACACAAAAGACTACAGTGAAAAACTTCTCAAAAGCCGACTTTCCACTTCTTAAAACTGAGATTCTATCCTTTAAGCCCACTGGGCCAGTGGAAACCACATCCCACAATGCAGAATCCTTCACAAATGCTTTCTATGGACAGCTCCAAGAATGCATGGATCATGCAATCCCAAATAAAACCAAGACCCTCTCCACCAAGGGCAGGCGTCCTGTCTTGTGGACCCCAGCCATAAACAAATTGTATAACAAAAGAAGGAAGCTACTGCACGACAGAGCAAAATCCCATAAAGAGAAGGCATCTCTGATCAGCACTAGTAGAAAGCTACATTCTCTCATAAAAACATCCAAGGCCAACTTTGAGAGAAAAATCGCTATGGACACTAAAGATAACCACAAGGACTTCTTCAGCTATGTTAGAAACCTGGGCGGAAACCCTCAGATATGTTCAGAGTTAGTTCACAATGACAAAAAATACACTGAACCCACAGATATTGACAACATTCTGGCAGACAGGTTCAGTGCAAATTTCTCCCCTCCCTCACCCCCAAAAGAAGAAATACTTATCCCAGCTGAATGTAACCTCCCTGTCATCTCAGATGTCCAGGTGAGAACCGTCCTCAGCAAAGCTAAAAACCCAGCATCAATGAGACCTGACAGTATCCCGGGTTGCGTGCTACGTGAACTCCAAGAGGAGCTAAACCCACACATAAAAATGCTATTTAACCTTCGCCTTACTAAAGGATATGTACCTGAACACTGGCGTACAGCAACAGTAGTCCCACTCCACAAAGGAGGCACCTCTACAGACCCTGGTAACTACCGCCCCATAAGCTTATCTGCTGCAAAGCTATGGAAAGAATCATTATGGAACTCATAAACAGAGACATTGGGGACTTACAGACACTTGATCCCACCCAGTTTGGCTTTGTAAAGGGCAGATCCTGCCTTTTGAACCTGGTTGACTTTTTTGAAACAGTCACTAGAGCTATTGATGAGGGCAAAGCAGTCCATACAGCCTACCTGGACTTGGCTAAAGCTTTCGACACAATACCCCACTCTGGCATCATAGACAAGCTCAACAGCTTAAATGTAAATCCATATGTCACAAGATGGGTGGCAAACTGGCTAAAGGATAGAACCCATAAAGTCAAAATCGCTGGAGCCATGTCAGGCTCAAAGCCAGTCACAAGTGGTGTCCCACAGGGCTCTGTCCTGGGACCCCTCTTGTTCGGCATTTATTTCCTAGATGTGAAAGCAAACATGGGAGGATTGTGGCTGACAAAGTTTGCAGATGACTGCAAACTAGGCATCATAGTCGATACACCAGCTGACACTTACTTCCTACAGAAAGGCCTCACTGAAACGGACAACTGGTGCCGGAGTCATGGCCTTAAACTAAATGCCAAAAAATGTATAGCCATCCCCTTTGGGAAAAACAAAGTACCCACAAATTATCACATAGACAGTAACCCACTGAGTACAGAAAAAGTAATCAGAGACCTGGGGACCCAAGTCGATAGTGACCTCTCATTTGACACCCACGTTGCCAAAGTGGTTAGAAAGACTTTCTACCTTGCCCACCTTATCATGAAGGGATTCACATCCAGATCAAAGGAGGTCATTGTACCCCTATACTATTCCCTTATCAGGCCCATGATTGAGTACAATGCCCCATTTGGTATGTACCTCACCCGGCACTTGCAACAACTAGAGAGACCCCAAAAGTACCTCACCAAGAGGATCAAGGGTCTCCAACATATGTTATATGCTGCCAGACTAAAGAAACTCCAGCTCTATTCAGTAGCATACTGCCTGCTCAGAGGTGATCTGTGCCTGACGTACAAGACCATGTCCAATCAGGAATTGATGGACATGCTCCACCTCAAAAAAATCCAAATCAATCAGAACCACGACAGCTAAAGATTTAAACCTCAGCACAAATATGAATAGGACATGCTGGAGGGACAGATTCATAACTCAGAGGCTTCCCATACTCTGGAACAGAATCCCAGTTCATGTTAGGCAGAGCCCCTCACTGACTCTCTTCAAGAGAAATCTTGACAAGTGGATGGGAGATCGTAGGTTTACCCCAGGGGTCATCTCTGTGTCACTACTAGACAGAGGCACAGTAAACTAATTCTATTATGTAAGGGGGTCTTCACTGTGTCATTACTAGACAGAGGCACAGTATTCTAAATCTACTCTGTACACTTTTGCACCATTACATGGGGTGGCGTAAGCCACATCACTATGGCTAGGCTTATAAATGCCCCAGGGCAGATAGCCTAGTACTAAACTATGAAACTATGAAACTATTCCTACTACATCATTAATATTCGTGAGAATATTATGCTCATTATACCCTCTATCTCTAAGATTATCCATGGCAACATCTACTTGTGGCTGAAAATCCTCCTCCTTAACATTCAACCTTGATGCTCTATAAATTTGATTGCGTATAACATTTCTAAAATCGTAAGGAGTATGCAAACTATCCCTATGCAGCAAATGATTCACGTGGCATTTCTTCCTGTGGAACTTAGTAAAAATGTCTCCATCATTATTCTTTACAATCAGCACATCCAAGAATAGTCATGCCAAACCTTACTTTTCAGATGGGAGGGTGAAGGCTGATAGGAAGAAAGGTAGTTATGATAGTGGTATGAAACTTAGGATTCCTCTGAGCTATACTAGTGATGTCTCTCAGTATGTAGACATCATTAAGAAGCATTGGAAGGTTTTAGTCACTGAACTTAGGTAGCGAAGCTTATTGATGATGAACCTAAGATTTTTGTACTTATATTGACACTATTGCTGAATTTTATCATCCCGACCAGAAGAGGACATACACGTTTAAAGTACATGCCACATGTCATACTAAACATGTGGTTTATCTTGTTTATTCTGAAAAGTGTATGGGGTTCACCATAGGGAAAACAAATAGAACATTTAGAAAATGTATAAGAGAACATGTGTAGAATATAAATAGACACAATAAGGTCAATGCACTTGCTAGACATGTTATGAACACAGATTATATGCATGTGTTTAAGTTCTTGGCCATTGGTAGAATATCAGAGAGTTTCAGGCAAGGTGACATAGCCAACAAGACTGAAGACTTAGAATCCACATGGAATGTTAGGATGAGGAGAGACTCAGGCATGATCTTAATGAGTCTGTACCCCTTAGACCCTCACTTAAAAGTAGACCCCTTAGGAGATAGTGTAGCTTTCACTAGTATGTTTATGGTTTTATTATATTTATGCTTTTATGTGATATTAAATCATTATATTTATGTGTGTTGGTATTTTGTATGCAATATGTTTTTAAATACTGATTGGAGTGTATCATGTGACTGTGATTTTAATGCCTTATAAGAGTCGTGTGTTTTATTGTGCAGTTCAAACACCTGAAGAAGCTATTGTAGTGAAAGCGCTTGTGTTCTGTGCACTTGTAGTAAATTATTTAGTACTGGATGCTGCGGTTGTGTCTGTGTCTGTTTTTTACTGGATCTATTTATTTTCGTTTTCATTGACGCAGCTTTTGAGCCTGTTCCAGTGGTATCTCTTTTACTTTTTATCAATATTTTCAAAGTCATCAAAGTGAGATTCGATAATATGGGATTTTGACAAAGTCAGGTAGAGCCATACTACACACACATATCAATAGCTAGACACAGATGGACATATTTAAATTTATAAACACAAAGACATACATACACTTATGCACACACATGCATATAAATACACACACACACACACGCGCGCACACACACGCACACATGCTTGTTTCTTGCATTATTCTTTACTACCTACTGTATACTACATCTGAATAACAGTTGCAGTATTATATACTATGTGCTTTGTATCACTATCCCAGCTCACTGATGAAAAGTTTCCACTTATAAAAATACAATGAATACATTACCTCAAATAGTCTTAAAACAATGCATGATCATAAGTTCCTTACTTTTCACAAAATTAAGATTGAATGCTCACTTGAGACTTATAAACACCTCTCATAATATATTAAGGTAGATGACTCATTGCACATACGAAATACGTAATCAACAGATCTGTAATGTGTCACTATGCTTACACTCTACAAAGAAGAAGAATTTCTTTGCATTAAAAAGAAGGCTAAAAAATATACACGGGATGGGATTCAAAGAGTTACAAAGCACAACTGCCAGTGATGAAATCAAGGGGGCTCACAAAGCAAAGTAGCCAAAAGCTAATTATAGATGTAATAGCCAAGTGAATAGTACTAATATACTGAGCATAAAGCCAAATAATAAAGCAAAGAGCATCATTAACATGTAGTGCAGCACTGTGACAGGTACTGAAGGAGCTGCACTGCAGTAGTCCACATGGGTGACATGCATGACATCATGAGAAATTAACTCATCTGTACTCAAGGCAGTATGCACAGCATACAGCCCAAGATAGGCTATCATATCACAGCAGAGAGCACTACAGGCCATGCATGCGGAAGTGCCCAATGTACTTGTTATATAAATGGAGGAGGAAAAGGGTTGGCTAGGAGTGTAGGCAATGTGAGTACAGCAAGTAGAGTATAAAACAAGTACAATCAGTAAGGAACAGGAATTGGGAGAAGAGGGTTATTTGTAAGGGATTTGTGAGCTGCTGATATGGTTGGCTATTAACCCATCCCAGAGGTCAACACCACGAGAAAATAAACACCTGTGTATCCAATGTCTTAGGTCAGCTGTTCCTTCTCTGGCCAGAGTGGCAGAGTCTACTAGCCGAGTGACTCATCAAACTGCTGCAAAAGATACTCCATGCTGCCAATGTAGATGACCAGCTGCTAGTACACTGCAGCAGCCACTAGTCTATATACCTACTTCTGTATCACTTCAGGTGACACCACCTGTCTGACTTCAGAAGAGGAGTCTTCATTCCCCTTTCCTGAGAGGTCAAAACAGATGGCACTATTGAATGTCTCGTGTCACTTCCAGTCGAAGAGTCTTTGACACCCCCCAAGAGGATGATACAGAGAGCTGCAGTGACCCAGCAGTATCATCACAGGCTGGCAGAGACTGCTGTGAATGCAGCTGCACCATCTCAGGTGTCTCAAGTAGACCTGCATTTGACAGATACAATAGGAAGATAAAAAGGCATACCCCTGACGTTAACAGCATTGCAGCTCTACACTGGAGGATATACAGCATTTTTATGTTCCATTGCACAGAGAGACAATCCAGCCTTCTGTAGCAGCCAGACCTATTTAAACAATGCTTATCACTGGGTGTAAATGTTAAACATAAGAGATCAACACATAATGCAGTGGCAGAGAAATTATCAAAAAGCATATGCTTGCAGTACATCTCTAACTGCATCCCCTGAACCTCTACTTTCCCCTGGCAAATCAAATCAGGGTGGCATCACCTGAGGGCATTGCAGTGATATCTGCAATGTTCCTCTGCATGACTGCTGCCTGTGGCATCATGTACCAACTATACCAGATCAAGCTTAGCATCAACCTTTTTATATGGGCTATTGTACTGCCCAGCAGGTGCTGCTTAAAGTGGCTCTTTTTATTTGATCCTTTAATTAAGGCTATAATGAAAAACTATGGAGATGATTCTTATGCACGCACTTACTGTATGTATATACTGTGTTGTTCGGTTCTGCTATGTAATTAGTCTTAACTGACTTTTTAGACTGTATTTTTACATTAACATGATTTGTTTATCAATTTTAGGTAAGGAATTTGTTTGTACCAAGTATTTACAAGAATATCACTAACTGGTTAATTGGGCAGCTGGTGTGCTATATATTCACGCCCAAATGATTCACTTCTGTTTGTCTGAGGAAGGAAACGTATTGGCGTTTCCGAAAGCGCTTACTTCATCATTAAATTTTCTTCGTTTTTAGCTCCGGCTGGTTTTGCTGTTGTTTCTTTTTAAAGTGGCTGTGTAGAAAGAACCGGACAATCTTGTTCTTGCAGGCACATCATGCAGGAACTCTCTGGTTTTCCCCAGGTGGAAGTGGCCATGAGTAGTGATTAGATATAAGTGAGGAGCAATATGGTAGACCCATGTGCTTGGAATCAAATCGCTGAATCATATGCATGGCTGCACTGTTTTGCATGCACTTTCTGGCCTAGTGAACATACATGTACATCATATGCCGCATGCCGCACAATACATGCATATCTCACCCTACTAATTATGGCTAGTGCAATATATAGATTATGAGATAAACAGACATCATTGCTTTCTGGCCTTATTAGTATGCTCACCATGCTAAGCAGATGTGTGTGTATATATATATATATATATATATATATATATATATATATATTTATATATATATATATATATATATATATATATATTTATATTTATCTTTATATATATATATATATATATATATATATATATATATTTTTTTTTTTTTTTTTTTTTTTTTTTTTTAATTAATTTTATTGGAATTATTCTGACAGTGCTAGGCATGTGGAGCATATGAGAGAAATGGAAAGAGACCTGTGCTGGTAATGTAACTGTTGCACCTGCTCTATGCTTATTGTGCCTATTAGGAGGATGACAAGCTTCTGTGAAACTTATGTTACTAGTACATATGTGTAGGTGGGCTACAAATGGGCATTCTTCATCAGATATGATACATAGACAGTGTTGATGGTGACACAGCACACAGTTATGTGAAAGTATGTAGGTACAGAGGCACCCAGCTGCCTACACATGTCACAAGCAGGGCCACTGCACCATCACATAGCAGTGTTGTGTATGGCTGTGGGGGGAGGATGCAGGGGCTATAACATATCACATAGAATCCCATGGCATATATAGGGTGGGGGACTGCTATGGCCCTACGTACCTTCAAGGTACAGAATCAAATAGAGGACCAAACATGCTAACTACAGTTGGTAACCATGTAGATACTGTGCTAGTAGGCCATATGTACTGACATATACATGATGTAGATCAATCAGTAAGTACATCCACTAACAGAAATATATTTGTTTACTGGTTTGCAAAAGTACAGGTACAGTTCTGGTCTGGGGGGGGGGGGCAGGATTCCTGGAGAAGTTCTCAAGCCAGAAGAATAATGTGTTACTACAGGCCATCTGCTTACATGGCTCCAGCATCAGATCATGCAGGGCATGGGTTGGGATTTTTTTAATTCACGATACACAAAATGACATTTTCATGACACTCAGAATGTGGTTTCCTCATTTGGATGATATTGAAATTTATGAAAAATCAAATAATAAACAATAATTTCAAGTACTTAAGCAATTGTAGCAATTAATACACAAAGGAGTACAGCCTGTTCAACATATGACAAAATCAACATACTATGTGAGGAAAAAAAGTCCTTGGGCCGGATTCACAAAGGCTTGCACGGAGTCTTAGAGTAGAGTAAGACTCCATGCAGCCATCATGTCTGACGAGCGATCCAGGAACAGCCTGTAGGGGCGTGTAAGAGAGCTCCTAAAACGGCTCTTACACGGACAGGGCTGGGATATGCAAATTACCTCAATTGCAGGCAAAAGTCATGCAAATGAGGTAGATTTGCGATTCAGGAAACCCGAACCTGTCCGAGTAAGAGCAGTGTTATTTGCAGAAATGTACTCAGTTGACAACTGAGTACCGTTCTGCAAATAGCAAAACGGAGCTGTGACAGCTCCAAATAAAGGTTGCATCCAGTGCAGGAAGCATGCCAATGGCCAAATATATGGCCATTGGAAATGTTTCCTGATGCAATATGAAAATAAAAATAATTTTTTTTTTCGACGATTTCCAATGTTTAAGCATAGCGCGGTGCCATGCAAACGGGCTGCGCTCTACAACCCGGAATACTAAAAACTAAAACCCACAAATGTGGATTTTATTGAAATTGTTAATGTACAGTGCAAGGGAATGGCAGGCTGAAGACAACATGGCCACCGAGTAGAGGTTGCTAAGGGGGGAAGCTCAGTCTAAGACATGTAACCAAGCATTAGTAAGCAATCCTATGTAAATGAGTGTTAGGATAGTGAATCGCAAGTTTACATAGCAAATGAGCACAGTCAGTGGAGTGTAGGAGTAGGATATGGGAAGTAACAGAGTAGAAGATAGGTGGCATCATGAGGGGTGTATGTATGAAAGAAGTGAAGCTCATTGGAGCAGAGTGGCATGTGTCAGCTGTCATTTATACATCATGGAAAGAGGTGTGTCAACAGGTAGGCTAGGGAAAGCCAAGAAATGGAAGGTGTATGCCATGGATAACACCAAAGTTTCTTGCTGAACGGATTTGCGTGCGTGTGCGCGCGTGTAAACCCGAGTAAGGCAGAGTGTGCGCGTGTAAGCATGAGTGTGCGCGTTTATGCCTGAGTAAGCATGTATAAGGCTGATTAAAGAGTTGTAAGCACGTTTGCACTGGTGTGCGCGCGTTTTAACCCAAATAAGCAAATTTTAGTCCATGTAAGCATGTGTGCGCGCATGTTAGCTGCTGTGCACGTGTTTGCGCTTGTGTGCGCAGCGCTCCCCCCTAAGGAAACAGAAAGGAAAAAGGAAGCACAACAAATAGTAGGAAGCTACCAGGGAGCACTAGTAGAGCTTGCAGATGAAAACAATCAGAATCAGGCAATTACACAGACAGTACACTAGCCCAGCCCAGCCTAGCACTTAAAACTCTGCAAACAACAGTCCAGTATGTTTCTCACAACAGACACTGCAGTAAGCTAATAGAAGTGAAAACTGAAAAAGCTTTACTGAGACAAAGAAATGTTAGGGGCTGCCATTGCTGTTATAAAGTGACATATGCAACATGCTGAGGGTGGTGACAATGGAAATGCTGCTGGACAACTGACAGTGAGGAGATGGAGAAGAGTGTACAGGCCCAGGGTAATCTACCAGGGGCTACATGAGCTGGAGATAGTGGAGCACTGTAGAATGGACAGAGACCTCCTGCAGCAAATTGTTGAGCTGTGCAGGCCACGCCTCACACACAGAACCAAAAGAAGGGAACCCATCCCAGTGGAAACCAAGGTATGTGTTGGCCTAAGAATATTAGCTACAGACCAACTGGTGATATGATGGGGATATCACAGGCATCAGCATCCAGGGTACTACACCAGTTCCTGGATGCCATGTCAGCACATGTTGGTGATCATGTATATTTCCCCAATTCCTGTGAGGTATTGGCCAGCAATATGCGTCTCTTCCAGCAAATAGCAGAATACCCTGAGGTAGTGGGTGCAATAGACTGCACGCACATACGCATCAAAGCACCAGCCGGCGAGCGGGGTAGGGTCTACTTCAACCACAAGGGCTTCCCCTCCATCAACTGCCAGGTCATGAGTGATGCCCAGGGCATAATACTGAATGCGTGTGCAGGCTGCGCTAGAAGCTACCATGATTCCCATATCTGGCATCTGACACAGCTGTACCAGACATTTGCCATTGGGGACATCCCACATGGTCACCTAGTGGGGGATGCTGGCTATGCACTGGAGCCGTGGCTGATGACACCCATCAAAAACGCACACACACCTGAACAGGAACGCCATGATGAGGCACACGCACAAACACGTAATGTAATAGAGCATGTGTTTGGGCTGCTCAAGTCATGGTTCCGATGCCTGAACATATCTGGTGGAGCCTTGCAGTACTCACCAACTACATGTACCCACATTGTCATGGTATGTGCTATGCTACATAATATGATCCTGTGAAAACAGCTGCAGCAGGACCAGCATAGGCCTGGGCCAAACAGCCCCCCACCATTGCCAAGGCCATCACAGGCAGATCGTGACTCGGAGGAGGAACAACCTGAGCCTGCCCCAGTAGGCAGAAGGAGGCGTGCCCAGTATGCTTTGGCCTTGGCAAAGAGGCAACGCATAGCACATACACTGGCTCAGTAGGAACTCTGGAAATTATACCTCTCTCCGACTCACACATATAGTAAAAGGGATGCCTAAGTTGACACTACCTGCTTTCAAACATGTGCAGGGAGTGTAGTATGTGCATCTGACATAGGCAGCCCTGCAGCACTACCTAAGGCATGATTCCTATGTGTTAAGCAATATAAAGCAGTGCTAAACAGCGTTTACCACCATGTAGTATATGCAAACAAAATCGCACACACCAACTAGTACAACTGTGGTCAATGTTCAGTAATATTGGGCGACGTCCATCAATGTTGGGGAATATTGAGCAAGGTTGGACAAGCCTGGTCTAAGTAGGGCATAGCTGAACAAAAGCCAACATGCTCATATTTGCTTAACAGGCCCTTAAGCAGTCTGGTCTGCTCATTATGAAAATATAAAGCAGTGATGGGCCTTGAACCCAGGATACTGTGCACTATAGCCAAAGTACTGAAAAACCATGACATTATTGCAGTGGTCAGCCTGTATGAAGTAATGTTGATAAGTCTATGCAAAGTATTTCATGGAAACCCTGCAGGCACAGCATAATCCTTGTCGAGTTATGACACAAAGGTGAGTTCTGCAGTGAGAGCAGAACCTGACTTCCAACACACACAGTATAAATGTTAATATTGGTCATGTTTGCACATATCAACAAATGTAGTGGACCTCAGATAGCAACATACTGAAGGGTCACACTGGGCATGCTCACACACTTGAATAAATGAGACAAATGTCAGGCAAAAAAGCACGGAATGGCAGAACTGGGCATGCTCACACACTTAGGCCATGTCTGAGTACAGCAGTGGGCCACGCATATCTGGCAGTTGCATGTGTTAACCCAGGAACCTGTCACTATACAGCAATCTGCCCTGTGCACACAGTTATATGACAACAGACACATCTATAATATAGTGGAACCCTGTCATAATCAAATATGTTCTGCAGATACCAAAGTTGTTCAAAGAAACTGGTAAAGCAAAGATGATAAAGACTGCAAACAGTATCAGCAATAAACATTGTGCATCTTGAACATTAGCATAGGTTCAGAGGTCGATAATGGCTATCTGCCCTAGGGCATGTACAAGCCTAGCCAGAGTGTGTTTGGCATTCGCAACCCTGTCAGATTACTACACTGTGTGTGTGAATAGTAGGTCACACAAGATAGCCCATGTATGTTTAGGCTACTGTGCCTCTGTCTAGCAGAGACACAGAAGATATCCCAGGGGTAAACATACGATCACCCATACAGTTGTCAAGATGTCTCCAGTAGGTGGTCAGTGGGTGGCTCTGCCTATGTGAAACTAGGATTACATTCTGGAGTGAGTGGAGCCTCTGGGATAAGAATCTGTCCCTCCACAATGTCCTATTAACATCTGTGCTGAGGTATACGTCCCTGGACTGTGTAGCTCCAAGGGAGTCGGATATCCTGAGGTGGAGCATGTCCAGTAATTCTGGGTTGGGTATATCTGTAAAGAGGCACACATCTTATCTGAGTAGGTGGTAAGCAACTGAGTAGAGCTGGAGTTACTGCATTTGAACTATGCAGGGCATCTGTGTGAGTCCCTAGATCTGCTTGATGAGGAACTTCCGTGGCCAGTACAGTTGCTGCAGGTGTCGCGTAAGGTACACCCCAAATGTGGCATTGTAACCAAGCATGGATGTGATGAGTATAGGGGCACAATGATCCTCACTCGATCTAGATGTGAAACCATATGGATAAGGTGGCCCACATAGAAGGTGTGTCCAACCACTTTGGCAATGTGAATGTCAAAGGCAACAGTACAAACAAGTCATGTCCCCAAACCCCTAACAACTCCTACCGTATGTAATGGCATACTACCTATGTGGTAATGTGTGGGCATGTTGTTATTTCCAAAGGGGATGACTATGCAACTAATGGCATTTAGCTGTAGGCCATGGCTCAGGCACCAGTCATCCATCTCTGTGAGTCCCTGTTTGATTATGCATGTGGCAGCTGGAGAGTTGATCATGGCACCCAGTTTGCAGTCAAGTGCAAACATGTTCAGCCATATTACCCCTGTGGTAGCCTGTACGTAAGACAAATATATACTGAACAAGAGAGTTCCCAGGACAGAGCCATGTGGGATGCCACATGTAACGGGTGTATAGTCAGACATGGCACCTGCAATTCTGCAGAACCAAGGAATTGCCAGCAGATAAATAGGATCCAATGAATGATTTATTACAATAAAAATACCATCATGTCAGACCGGTTTCGGCTGGCAAAAAATAACACAGCCTTCTTCAGTGATAAAGACACAATAAAAAATGATGCATTTTTATATAGTGATTCATCTACTTCCTATTGGTGCAATTATAATTGCTCATTATGTCCAGGTGTGACTAGCGCTCCCAAAATAGTAATCCATTTCTTTTCTTTTGTATCAAGCATAGAGTGCCATCCTGTTTTGTTAAATCTATAATCCCTAATTATATCAATTATTGTAAAGGAAAATTTGGCATTGGGATGTTGCAGACAATGTTTGAACAGAGCATTGTTAGGTTTTTTAGTTCTAATATTGCTCATATGTTCAGAAATGCGAATTCTTAAAGGCCTGGAAGTCTGGCCCACATAAAAGGCGCCACAGCTACATGTTGCAAGATAAACAAGCCATTCACTGCTACAATTTGCAAAAAAAGATATTTCATAAACCCTAGGACAATTTCTACTGGTAAACTCTTTAGTCTTAGTTAGCCTATCACAGTTACTACAATGTCCACAGGGAAAACATCCTACCACCCGTTCCCCGGTCAGTGTAGTTTGGACTAAAGATTTATTGTCAGTATGATGTGTATGCTTATAATGATTAAAATAAGAAGCAAGATTTCTCCCTTTTCGAAATGAGAACAAACAGTTGTCAGATAATACCCCCGATAACTCTGGAATATTAGACAAAATATTCCAATTAGTATTTATACTATGCATTAAAACATTGGTATTCCTGGCATAGGTAGTAACGAACCTGATTGGCTGTGTGACACTGTTGTCCTTATTTTTATATTTCAAGAACTCTTCCCTGGGGCGTGTATTGACCCAATTGCTTGCTTTGATGACATGTCCCATTGGGTAACCTCTATCACGGAATCTATTGATAAGATCAAGTCTGTCTTTTTCAAAATCCTCTGGCTGAGAACAAATTCTTCTAGAACAAATAAATTGTGATTTAGGTATGTTTTTGGCAACATGCGGAGGATGAAAGCTGGAGGCGTGAAGGACAGTATTATATTTCGGATATTTCCTGAATACTTGAGTAGCCAAAGTACCATCTTCCTGTCTAGTTATTAATACATCAAGGAAGGTAATTGTTTCAACATGATAGTTGATGGTAAATTGCAAACCCCATTTGTTGTTATTGAGGTATGAAACAAATTCCATCAAGTATTCAACATCTGTCCTCCACACCATCCAGCAATCATCCAAGTACCTCCTCCAGATATCAATTTCAGGGAGGTAAATATTATGGCTAGCATCATATATAATATATTCTTCGATGTACGCCATAAAAAGGTCGGCATAAATGGGAGTAAAGGATGCTCTCCCATAGCCGTACCATTCACTTGCCAAAAACATACATCCTCATAGAAAAACACATTTTGTGTTAGAACCAATTCAGCCATACGGACCAGAAACATATTGAAATCCTCATCATAAATGCAAGCAATATTGAGCCAATAAGCTAGAGCATCCAGCCCCACTTGATGTGGTATATTCGTATAAAGAGCACTGACATCCAGTGAACACATCAGCCAATCAGGTTCCAATTGAACATCGGAAATAATTTGTAAGAATTCAGTTGTATCCTGTAGACGTGAACGTACATGTTTCAACAAAGGTTTCAGATGTTTGGTCAAATATAAAGACAATGGTTCAGTTAAATATCCACGGCCAGAAACAATAGGTCTTCCAGGCGGATTGGTGGGGTGCTTATGTATTTTTGGAAGAAAATAAATATATTGATTAGTTGAATCAGAAATGGTTAACTGTTGTAAAGTAAAATCAGTAATGAGGACGGTATCCCTAGCACAACAAAGAAATTCATCAATATGTTGTTTAAATCTATGTATAGGGTTGAGACACATTTTAACATAATATTTGTTGTCTGATAACTGCCTCAAGGCCTCATTATTGTAGTCAATCCAATTCAAAACAACAACCGCCCCACCCTTATCGGCAGAAATAACAACCAAATCCTTGTTTTTTGACAATTCATCCATAGCTTGTTTTTCTTTTAAGGAAAAATTGTTGGATTTAAACCGAAACTCCGAACCATGAAAATGTAAATCTTTGAGAACCATGTTTTGAAACAATTGCACAACAGGATACATGGGGTGCATATACTTAGACTTGTGGTAAATGAATTTGTCCTCATCAGAAAAACTATCATCAATACCAAACTGTAATTTTAAATTTAATAATCTACAGAAATCCAAAACATCCTGAACCAACCGGTCCTCAGAAACAACAAAACCAGGAATGAATGTGAGACCTTTGTTTAATATTGCAATATGAGTGGGGGCAAAGCAAAATCAGATAAATTCAAAACATTTGAGTTGTTATTACTTATTTCTGTCACCATTTGTAATAAACTCTGAATATTCTGAACATTTTTTATGCTTTCTGCCCCCACGTTTGTATTTCCCCCTAAAGGGAGGGAACCTTGAGTTCGCTTGGGAATCGGAGAATCTGATGTTGGCTGCATGTCACTATCAGTATATGATGAGAACTCATCAGTAGAGGAACCATTAATATTGGTTCTGTTACGTAATATGGACCTAGGTCACTTCCTTTTTGGTGTCTTGATAGGACGTGGATTGAAATGAACATGTTTGGAAGGGACAATAAATGGATTGGCTCCCTGATAATCATTTTCATCCCTTTTAAATTTCTTGATTTTTCTCGATTTTATTTGTGCCTCCAAGTTAGTTAAGTCATTAGTAATTTTGGTAAAATATTTTTGGAAAAATGCTTCCCCTTCATACTTTTGCACTTCATTGCTCAAATTTGTGACTGCATTGATTTCAGGATCAATTATTCTATCATAATATTTATCCAATGCCTCAACAAAAGACATAGTGGCTTGCTGTTGAATCAAAGACCATTGGTTAGTGAGTTCTTCATCTGGTTGACCCACATGTGGTTGTATACGAATTCGTAGCCCCCTAGGCGTGATCCCTTTGGCCATATAGGCCTTAAAAAGTTTGGCATGCCAAACATTAGATCTTATTAGCTTCAAATGCTTATATAAATTGTCAAATGCCAAACCACAGAGTGTTTCAGGCCCTAAGGGATCACTAGAGGAACTACCACTTTGACATACACCAAAAGCAGTTAAATCTGCTCTATCTGCAGATAATCCACTAACCAATTTTGAGAGATCCATGATAAGATGAGTAAAGTTAGACAATAATGGCTAGTATTCAATTGTCACGTCAATAAAAGGGAACAATAATAACTAAAAATAATACAATAATACAATATATAACTTTTTTATTGCTACGTTCCCTGAATTAAACAGCCAACAGCCAAATTGAAATGTTGAAGCACAACTGACCTAAAAAAGAGTAAAAATGTAGATCTCAACAGAATATATTTAAGCAATGAAGGCAAAATAAGAGTCCTGACCAAATTACTACACCAAAATGTGTTAGGATAGTCAGGAAGCCAACCTCATGAAAAAAGGGCCACTTATAATTATAAGTGCATCTACCAATAATGAATCATCATCAAAAATGAAAGTTAATATAGACATTAAACAGCCCAACTAACATACAAGGGACTGTATCATCCCAATAATAAAGAAATTGTGAACATATAGGCAGTACATACCCCGCTAATGGTCATGAAAAAATGGACAGGAAATCTCAAATAATATATTCCTGAATTGAAGTAACCTAACTGGAAAATATTGCAACCTAATATAATACAGAAATGCAGTATAGATGAATAGAAGCTGCTACATACAAGCAATCAAAACATTAGCTCCTATATACAAACCCCTGCTTATGTCACGTCAAATACAAGAAAAAAGGAAAAATCAGCTGAAATGCTGAAATGACATCATACATTAAATCAAATGAATAATAATTACACATAAGGGCAATTGGTTATATGATAATAGTAATGATACTGGAATATTATAGTTATAATATAGCCATAAAATAACTGAAAAGAGTCAGTTAATAGTATTGGCAATAATTCCAGTGCCACAAATCACAAACTGTAACCTAATGAAATGCACAATGGACTTGAAAAATATATGTTAGGGGCCAATACTAATAAAAAACATTTAACACATAAACTGAGGTTGAAAACTAACAGTTTGATAATAGTATCATAATATCATGTAAAACCATGAAGCCCCAAAAAATAGCAAAGGGCTTACAAAAAGTCCTCCATATATCCTAATATTTTGCCCTTAAGAACAGCTCCTGTATATGGAAACTGAAGTAAAGCAGTATATGATAAAAACAGGAACAACCTAGAACAAACTAATACCCATGAAATATAAATAACTGACCACTAAAGGACTTATTATACAAAAAAATCAGTTATTATACATTACTAAACATACAACAATATTATTGTCGTATATAATGATGTATAAAGTGACGAAAAACAATCAAAAAATGTTTGTAAATGTATAAGTCCAATAGACAATGTCCATAGACCACAGTTTTAGATATTACAAGACATATAAGTCAATGGAACATGTGATCTTATCAAAATTGCACATAATGTTGACAAATATGTGCCAATACACAATTTACTGGCAAGGCCCCAAAGGGACGAGTCACCAAAAAATGAAATCCAAACCTTATGCAAAAACAGAAGAATTCAAATATGGGCTTCTATAATGACAGAGTTCCCATCACAAAAGATATCCCTGAACACAAAATCAAGATCCAACAGATGGCATAGGGTGGTTTCATCTAGAATGTAGAAAAACCCAAAAGTGAATCATATACAAGCCAAAATCCACAGTAATAGTTTTTGGTTATAAGGTACACAAAATCGACAGTCTCCGATGTAAAGACGCCCAAAAAGTAAATCATATACAGGCCAAAGTCCACAGTTATAATTTGTGGGTGTAAAATACACAAAATCAGCAGTCTCCGATAGTTCAATCTGTCCAGATATCCTTTGGTCAAATTTCCAAGTTGTTAAAGCCAAAATTCAAAAAAGATATAGAAAATCGGCTCATATTTGGGCTGTTTGAAACATACCTTGATCTCGTAGGTCATTTTGAAGCACCGTTATATATTACTGCCTCAATAGTTAGTTTCAAAAACGCTAAGCCAGCGAATTACATACAGACTCAAACCAACTGTTATAATTCAAAAGCGTTGATAAAAACGTTGAGCCAAATCAATAGTCCCAAGCGAATCTGAAAAGGTCGCACAGATTTAAATGACAAACGCTAAATATGTCCAAAGTCCAACACCAACAAATAAAACGATCAGGCACTCTGAAATACAATCGAATTCCCACTTCACTTTCACTGAACTTCACTTTCAACTGAACACAGTTCGATTGTAGTTCAGAGTGCCTGATCGTTTTATTTGTTGGTGTTGGACTTTGGACTTGTTTGGCATTATTAATATCGCACTTTTTGGTATATAGAAGTGTGGGCCTGGCATCCTCTAACAATGCCATTGAACACTGTTTATGTTCAAACATTTGGGTGAGTTTGCCTTTCTACTGAACATATTTAGCGTTTGTCATTTAAATCTGTGCAACCTTTTCGGATTCGCTTGGGACTATTGGTTTGGCTCAACGTTTTTATCAACGCTTTTGAATTATAACAGTTGGTTTGAGTCTGTATGTAATTCGCTGGCTTAGCATTTTTGAAACTAACTATTGAGGCAGTAATATATAATGGTGCTTCAAAACGACCTACGAGATCAAGGTATGTTTCAAACAGCCCAAATATGAGCCGATTTTCTATATCGTTTTTTTGAATTTTGGCTTTAACAACTTGGAAATTTGACCAAAGGATATCTGGACAGATTGAACTATGGTAGACTGCTGATTTTGTGTATTTTACACCTACAAATTATAACTGTGGACTTTGGCCTGTATATGATTTACTTTTTGGGCGTCTTTACATCGGAGACTGTCGATTTTGTGTACCTTATAACCAAAAACTATTACTGTGGATTTTGGCTTGTATATGATTCACTTTTGGGTTTTTCTACATTCTAGATGAAACCACCCTATGCCATCTGTTGGATCTTGATTTTGTGTTCAGGGATATCTTTTGTGATGGGAACTCTGTCATTATAGAAGCCCATATTTGAATTCTTCTGTTTTTGCATAAGGTTTGGATTTCATTTTTTGGTGACTCATCCCTTTGGGGCCTTGCCAGTAAACTGTGTATTGACACATATTTGTCAACATTATGTGCAATTTTGATAAGATCACATGTTCCATTGACTTATATGTCTTGTAATATCTAAAACTGTGGTCTATGGACATTGTCTATTGGACTTATACATTTATAAACATTTTTTGATTGTTTTTCGTCACTTTATACATCATTATATACGACAATAATATTGTTGTATGTTTAGTAATGTATAATAACTGATTTTTTTGTATAATAAGTCCTTTAGTGGTCAGTTATTTATATTTCATGGGTATTAGTTTGTTCTAGGTTGTTCCTGTTTTTATCATATACTGCTTTACTTCAGTTGCCATATACAGGAGCTGTTCTTAAGGGCAAAATATTAGGATATATGGAGGACTTTATGTAAGCCCTTTGCTATTTTTTGGGGCTTCATGGTTTTACATGATATTATGATACTATTATCAAACTGTTAGTTTTCAACCTCAGTTTATGTGTTAAATGTTTTTTATTAGTATTGGCCCCTAACATATATTATTCAAGTCCATTGTGCATTTCATTAGGTCACAGTTTGTGATTTGTGGCACTGGAATTATTGCCAATACTATTAACTGACTCTTTTCAGTTATTTTATGGCTATATTATAACTATAATATTCCAGTATCAGTACTATTATCATATAACCAATTGCCCTTATGTGTAATTATTATTCATTTGATTTAATGTATGATGTCATTTCAGCATTTCAGCTGATTTTTCCTTTTTTCTTGTATTTGACGTGACATAAGCAGGGGTTTGTATATAGGAGCTAATGTTTTGATTGCTTGTATGTAGCAGCTTCTATTCATCTATACTGCATTTCTGTATTATATTAGGTTGCAATATTTTTGAGTTAGGTTACTTCAATTCAGGAATATATTATTTGAGATTTCCTGTCCATTTTTTCATGACCATTAGCGGGGTATGTACTGCCTATATGTTCACAATTTCTTTATTATTGGGATGATACAGTCCCTTGTATGTTAGTTGGGCTGTTTAATGTCTATATTAACTTTCATTTTTGATGATGATTCATTATTGGTAGATGCACTTATAATTATAAGTGGCCCTTTTTTCATGAGGTTGGCTTCCTGACTATCCTAACACATTTTGGTGTAGTAATTTGGTCAGGACTCTTATTTTGCCTTCATTGCTTAAATATATTGTGTTGAGATCTACATTTTTACTCTATTTTAGGTCAGTTGTGCTTCAACATTTCAATTTGGCTGTTGGCTGTTTAATTCAGGGAACGTAGCACTAAAAAAGTTATATGTTGTATTATTGTATTATTTTTAGCTGCTATTGTTCCCTTTTATTGACGTGGCAATTGAATGCTAGCCATTATTGTCTAACTTTACTCATCTTATCATGGATCTCTCAAAATTGGTTAGTGGATTATCTGCAGATAGAGCAGATTGAACTGCTTTTGGTGTATGTCAAAGTGGTAGTTCCTCTAGTGATCCCTTAGGGCCTGAAACACTCTGTGGTTTGGCATTTGACAATTTATATAAGCATTTGAAGCTAATAAGATCTAATGTTTGGCATGCCAAACTTTTTAAGGCCTATATGGCCAAAGGGATCACGCCTAGGGGGCTACGAATTCGTATACAACCACATGTGGGTCAACCAGATGAAGAACTCACTAACCAATGGTCTTTGATTCAACAGCAAGCCACTATGTCTTTTGTTGAGGCATTGGATAAATATTATGATAGAATAATTGATTCTGAAATCAATGCAGTCACAAATTTGAGCAATGAAGTGCAAAAGTATGAAGGGGAAGCATTTTTCCAAAAATATTTTACCAAAATTACTAATGACTTAACTAACTTGGAGGCACAACTAAAATCGAGAAAAATCAAGAAATTTAAAAGGGATGAAAATGATTATCAGGGAGCCAATCCATTTATTGTCCCTTCCAAACATGTTCATTTCAATCCACGTCCTGTCAAGACACCAAACAGGAAGCGACCTAGGTCCATATTACATAACAGAACCAATATTAATGGTTCCTCTACTGATGAGTTCTCATCATATACTGATAGTGACATGCAGCCAACATCAGATTCTCCGATTCCCAAGCGAACTCAAGGTTCCCTCCCTTTAGGAGGAAATACAAACGTGGGGGCAGAAAACATAAAAAATGTTCAGAATATTCAGAGTTTATTACAAATGGTGACACAAAAATAAGTAATAACAACTCAAATGTTTTGAATTTATCTGATTTTGCTTTGTCCCCCACTCATATTGCAATATTAAACAAAGGTCTCACATTCATTCCTGGTTTTGTTGTTTCTGAGGACCGGTTGGTTCAGGATGTTTTGGATTTTTATAGATTATTAAATTTAAAATTACAGTTTGGTATTGATGATAGTTTTTCTGATGAGGACAAATTCATTCACCACAAGTCTAAGTATATGCCCCCCATGCATCCTGTTGTGCAATTGTTTCAAAACATGGTTCTCAAATATTTACATTTTCATGGTTCGGAGTTTCGGTTTAAATCCAACAATTTTTTTCTTAAAAGAAAAACAAGCTATGGATGAATTGTCAAAAAACAAGGATTTGGTTGTTATTTCTGCCGATAAGGGCGGGGCGGTTGTTGTTTTGAATTGGATTGACTACAATAATGAGGCCTTGAGGCAGTTATCAGACAACAAATATTATGTTAAAATGTGTCTCAACCCTATACATAGATTTAAACAACATATTGATGAATTTCTTTGTTGTGCTAGGGATACCGGCCTCATTACTGATTTTACTTTACAACAGTTAACCATTTCTGATTCAACTAATCAGTATATTTATTTTCTTCCAAAAATACATAAGCACCCCACCAATCCGCCTGGAAGACCTATTGTTTCTGGCCGTGGATATTTAACTGAACCATTGTCTTTATATTTGACCAAACATCTGAAACCTTTGTTGAAACATGTACGTTCACATCTACAGGATACAACTGAATTCTTACAAATTATTTCCGATGTTCAATTGGAACCTGATTGGCTGATGTGTTCACTGGATGTCAGTGCTCTTTATACGAATATACCACATCAAGTGGGGCTGGATGCTCTAGCTTATTGGCTCAATATTGCTTGCATTTATGATGAGGATTTCAATATGTTTCTGGTCCGTATGGCTGAATTGGTTCTAACACAAAATGTGTTTTTCTATGAGGATGTATGTTTTTGGCAAGTGAAAGGTACGGCTATGGGAGCATCCTTTGCTCCCATTTATGCCGACCTTTTTATGGCGTACATCGAAGAATATATTATATATGATGCTAGCCATAATATTTACCTCCCTGAAATTGATATCTGGAGGAGGTACTTGGATGATTGCTGGATGGTGTGGAGGGCAGATGTTGAATACTTGATGGAATTTGTTTCATACCTCAATAACAACAAATGGAGTTTGCAATTTACCATCAACTATCATGTTGAAACAATTACCTTCCTTGATGTATTAATAACTAGACAGGAAGATGGTACTTTGGCTACTCAAGTATTCAGGAAATATCCGAAATATAATACTGTCCTTCACGCCTCCAGCTTTCATCCTCCGTATGTTGCCAAAAACATACCTAAATCACAATTTATTCGTTCTAGAATAATTTGTTCTCAGCCAGAGGATTTTGAAAAAGACAGACTTGATCTTATCAATAGATTCCGTGATAGAGGTTACCCAATGGGACATGTCATCAAAGCAAGCAACTGGGTCAATACACGCCCCAGGGAAGAGTTCTTGAAATATAAAAATAAGGATAACAGTGTCACACAGCCATTCAGGTTCGTTACTACCTATGCCAGGAATACCAATGATTTAATGCATAGTATAAATACTAATTGGAATATTTTGTCTAATATTCCAGAATTATCGGGGGTATTATCTGACAACTGTTTGTTCTCATTTCGAAAAGGGAGAAATCTTGCTTCTTATTTTAATCATTATAAGCATACACATCATACTGATAATAAATCTTTAGTCCAAACTACACTGACCGGGGAACGGGTGGTAGGATGTTTTCCCTGTGGACATTGTAGTAACTGTGATAGGCTAAGACTAAAGAGTTTTCCAGTAGAAATTGTCCTAGGGTTTATGAAATATCTTTTTTTGCAAATTTTAGCAGTGAATGGCTTGTTTATCTTGCAACATGTAGCTGTGGCGCCTTTTATGTGGGCCAGACTTCCTGGCCTTTAAGAATTCGCATTTCTGAACATATGAGCAATATTAGAACTAAAAAACCTAACAATGCTCTGTTCAAACATTGTCTGCAACATCCCAATGCCAAATTTTCCTTTACAATAATTGATATAATTAGGGATAATAGATTTAACAAAACAGGATGGCACTCTATGCTTGATACAAAAGAAAAGAAATGGATTACTATTTTGTGAGCGCTATTCACACCTGGACTTAATGAGCAATTATAATTGCACCAATAGGAAGTAGATGAATCACTATATAAAAATGCATCATTTTTTATTGTGTCTTTATCACTGAAGAAGGCTGTGTTATTTTTTGCCAGCCGAAACCGGTCTGACATGATGGTATTTTTATTGTAATAAATCATTCATTGGATCCTATTTATCTGCTGGCAATTCCTTGGTTCTGTTGAGTTATTTTTTGTTGCCTTGCAGATTCCTACATGCAGGGGGATTTTTTCTGATTGGTTACCTGCAATTCTGACCATGTGGGTGCTATCCCTGAACCAGGTATCAATCCATTGTGTGAGATATGTGCCCATATTGACATTGATGAGCCTATGCATAATGGCCCAGTGGGTTATTGTGTTGAAGGGTTTTGCAAGGTTCAGGTAGGCTGTGTGGACAGCCGTCCCTATGACGATGGACCTGTTAGCCATTTAAAGAATACAAACAGGTTCAAGAGGCAAGATCTGCCCATAACAACGCTGAAATGTGTAGGACACAGTGTCTGTAGGTTCCCGATGTCTATGTGTTTGAGTCCCATGACAATACGCTCCATAGCTTTGCAGAACAGGCTACATAGGGTTATAGGGCAATATTGTCTGTGGTCCGTTGTGGCATCAACTCTGTGGAGTGGGACCACTGTCGCTGTACGCCATTCCTTGGGTACATATCCTGTGGTAACTCCGATACTGAACAGTGATGTAATGTGAGGGTTGTGTCTGTCATGATGCTCATGTAAGATGCAGGCTGGCACACCATCTGGTCACATTGATACTGTGATGTACCCTTTGGGGAGGACAGCACTCACCTGTTACTGTGTGATGTCAGGGAGGTTATACTCTGTTGGGATAGATAGTCGCTCCTTAGGGGGGATGGGTGGGAGACATCTGCGCTGAAACTGTTTGCCAGGATGTTGGCAATGCCAGTGGGTTTAGGGTAGGTTTAGTCAGTATGCAGTAACTCGCAATATATCAGTGAGTGTCCACCCAGGTTCCTGACATAACTGAAGAAGGCCGTGTGATAGTCCTACGTGATTGTAGCTGTCTGCTAGTACAGATCACAGATGCCTTCCCAGTCTGGGATTGTGCTCTATCGTTTAGTAGCTTCCTCCTGATGTTGTACAGCTAATTAATGGCTGGGGTCTACCAGACAGGTCCCCTGCCATTGGAGTAGTGGGTCCTGTTGTTATTTGGGATAGCACAATCCATGAAGTCCACTAGGTGTCCATAGAATGTGTATGTAAAGGATGCAGCAGTGTGAACCGTATTTGCCACTGTCTCAGGGTCTCCGAAGGATACCACTTTGCTTCGGTGAAGTGAGATGTTGGCTCATGAGAAGTTCACCAATATTACCCAGGATGGGTGTGTGGAGGGTATATGTATGTTCAGTGAGATACATGTATGTTCTGACCTTACCAATGAGGGGTATATCGCTGGTGTGGAACATAGAGTCCCCATGTTAGTGATGATCATGTCCAATATGTATTCCCCCTTGTGGCTGTGCTGACTGGTTGTGCCATAGCATATGAGTCCACAAATTGTAGCGACTGTTGGGTGAGGGTGTCGGGGCTTGAGTAGTATCCCCAGTCAATATTTGTGTATATGAAGTCACACAATTTAATGGTGTTTGTGGAGGCCTTCATATTCTCCATAGTGCCCACGAAAGCCGAGTGTGGTTCTTGAGTTTGGGAGTGTGTTCTGTAGCAGGCAACAAACTGAAAGGCAGTATTGCACAATGGTAGTTGTATATGTATGGTCTGTGATGCTTTGTGCAGTGCTACTAACCTGGAGGTGTGTGTATCTGTGATGTATATGGATACTCCCCCTAGTTGTGTTGTCTGTTCCAAGTCTTGTTGTCAGACAGCATGGTATGAAACATGACCTGGTAGTGCTAATGTGCATAAGCGAGCCTGAACCAGGCGTCTGTCAGTGCACAGATATTGCTATCCTCCATACTGAGGAGAGTCCTGAGTGGCCACAATATGAGGTTAACACAACTGTTGTTGAGCAGCATAACCCTTAGTTTCATTTAACCTGTAATGTCTATGGAGGTGGGTTTGTCTTCTGAGCCCTGCTTAAAAAAAGCACTATGGTTGTAGCAAGAGCCTTAGCCAGCATTCAAAAGTCCAAGGGTGACAGGTGCAAGCTGTCCATAGTGAAGCTACAGACACTGTATCCCCTATGAATGAAACAAATTTGTTAGGCAACTGTTAAATGTGATATGTGTGTCCATATACTGTGACATCATAATTGGTGGGTCTAAGATGCTAGACAAGGTCAGGGTCATACTGGCCTGGGCTACATGATCAGAGTGTTCCTCCATGTATCATGTCATGTGGTCCAGGGAGTAGCGTCTGTGGTTATACACACCAGCATGGACAATGATGGTGCCAGTCCTGTACTTGCTTTGGAGTGACCTGACTGCCTGTGTTATGCGGCAGATCCTGGCACCCAACAGACAGGCCAAAGTGACTATTCCCTTGTTAATGCTGGTGAGTGGTACGTCAGTGTGTCTGACAATAAGTGTCGCCTATTACAAGTGTATTAGGTGTGTTGTTTATCCTGAAGGGCAGTGACTGTGTGGCACATTGACATTGTGAACTATGTGATATGTGGGTATTGTAGTGGGGTAGCAGGTGTGTGTGTGTCTGCTTTGGAGGTCTCTACTGCTTATGTAGAGTACATTTACAGCATCCGAGTATGTCTATGTGTGCTAATGTGGTTTGAGTGCTGTTGCTAGAGGATATGTAAGACTGATATGTGGTGTGTGTGGTTACCTTCACCACCTGATAGACTGTGCCAGTCATGGGTCAAGAGAGTTCAGCTCCCTGTATGTCTATATAGGTGCATCTCACACATATATCTGAGTTTGTCAGGAGGAGGAGAGGGTTGTCTGTGTACATGAGGCAGATGTGACATTGTGTCAATATCACAATATCCACCAGCTGGACTGAAGAGTGCACACGAAACCGAACCCTGGACATGCCAGGATATTATCATGACATACTCTGTAGCCTGATCACAAAGGATCAGTAGGGTGTTAAGCGTGTAAAAGAGTATAACAGGGATTAGTGCTCATGTTCGTTGTTGTTTTGTAAAGAGTAGCTGAGAAGGAGTCCAGACTGAATCATGACACCTCCTTCAGCTATGTCATAAATATCAATGTACACCCATATATGTCCTGAGTTAGGGCCAACTGTACCTGAGTGACAATGCCGACATCATGACAGACAGGCCCATATGTACATACCCATCCCCCACTGACAATAGTCCACATCATCATAGCAGGAGATATCACATGTAGAATGGATGAGCAGCTACCCCCACTGCCAAAAAAATGGCAGCAGGTGGAATACATTGATTCCCAATATGTGTCATGCACAAACTACAGAACAAACAGATCATGCACTTGAACAGTTGGCTGAGCCTCACCCCCTACACAGGATGTGGAACCATTGAATGTGTCACAGCTACATATGGCACTCCCCACAAGTGTTGGTGCACAACACACCATGGGAAGTCAAGTACAGTATGCCTATGAGGTCTGATCTGCAAGGTCATGGAGTCCATCATGGTTGCAGTCATAAACAGAGCTATTGGAAGCTGACATACACACAACCCTACCAATCGTGGTATGTTCATGTGCGGATCATGGTTCCCAAACATGCTAGACTGTTTGCAAGGCAGCCACCCAGGACATACATCAATGAACACATCTACACATGTGTCACATAGACTTTGAATAGCCCTTTATCAACATCCCAGACACATGTAGTATCCACAAAACCAACAAGCTGTGCATAAATATGTGTTGAGATATGACAGAATGTCAAATTGTCCACAGATAGATCACACAAGGTAAGGATTCTGAGGTCTTGTTCAAGCTGTTGACACCTGCTGACCCACATGGACCATTCCTGGAATGGCATAATACAAAGTGTACACACATCACCATGTCCAGTCTGATGATGTCACCATCCTATAAATACAGCAGGAGAAGGGAAACCAGCCAGTAAAGCAAATAGTGCACCATGTTAATGCGTCTCTCTCTCTCTCTCTCTCTAGTAACATAACATAGCTAGGTAGGGGTTTGAATCCTGCAAACAGTGTGTGTGTGGGGGGTGTATGTGTGCAGTTTCCTTTGAGAGGTGTGCCTTTTTGGAGACTGGGAAAACTCACTAAAAGAGGTACATTCCTCTTTGGAAAGACTGATGATGTCACCATCCTACAAATACAGCCGGAGAAGGGAAACCAGCCAGTAAAGCAAATAGCGTGCCATGTTAATGCGTCACTCTCTAGTATCATAACATAGTTGGGTCGGGGTTTGAATCCTGCAATTGCTGACTGTGTGTGTGTGGGGGGGCAGTGTATGTGTGCGGCTCTGTTTGAGAGGAGTGCACATTTTGGAGACTGGGAAAACACACTAACAGAGGTACATTCATCTTTGGAGTCTGATGATGTCACCATTCTACAAATACAGCAGGAGAAAGAACACCAGTCAGTAAAGCAAATAATGCACAGTGTTAATGCGTCTCTCTCTTGTATCATAACATAGTTAGGTAGGGGTTTGAATCCTGCAAATGCTGACTGTGTGCGTGTGTCACTGTTGGACAATGCAGTGTGGGTTTTGCTTTTACTATGGTATGACATAGTATGATTACAACAGTAAGTGCATTGTACACATCAGGTATCTGCATGGCAAATTTATGTGTACATGTTTCCTCAATCAGTACATAGGTGTGAAGCCTGCATACTACATGAATACATTTGTTTCCATTGACAGGTTGTGCCACTGCTTCTCAGATCGTAGGTCACATATGTATGTATGTATGTGACAAGGCCATCCACTGTCGTGTTCTGTGGCCAAGGTCATCTGTGGCACACACACCCATGACAGTTACCAAAGAGTAGTGTGAGTGAGGGTATATGCCTGGGGTATATATTAGACATGGTCATACACAACAAAGACTGCCAAGAATGGACAGTCTTTATAGGTGTATGACTGCCTTGTGGATATGCATTCAGGCCTCTAATGTCTTATGTGATACACATTGGGACTCCACAATACCTATGGATATGTGGATACCAAGGGACACATGACATAACATGAGGCTGTATGTACACATTGGTACCCAACATACATGTTGAGGGCTACCACCTGTGTGGTACTGACGGGATAGTATGTATAGTACATGAGGATGACTATGCCATAGTCGGCTTACTGCTATACAGCATGTATCAGGCAACAGGTATCTGTCTGTATGATACCTTTGTGTAGGATATGCGTCCCATCCAGGGAATGCATTGTAGGCCAATCCATGCATTTCCAGATTTAGATGGACACATCCTTAGTGTGTCTGCATGTACCTAAGGGGGCTATATGCCAAACAGGTGTGGTCACAGGAATGGGTGGCGGTCATTATCACTGGTTAGTGTTATAGTGTAGCACCGGAAGGATCCAATTGTTACTGGGTTCCCTACTACTGTGTGTCATTTGTCAGGACATCATCCAATGATTGCTTATAGTCATGCTGTTGAGGTTGTGTATACTACCAGACCGCAAATCATTGACAAATATTAATGGTATCACCCACAGCATAGTGTCAACCCATGTCATACACACGTCTACCCATGTTAGTACATAACTGTAGTAGAATGCATACTGGCCATTGAAAGATACTATGAGATGTTAACAATGTGTACGACAGGGTATGCCACATGTCCCATGAGTCCACTATGCACGCACATCCAGACAGTGCGCACCCACCATGTTCACAGATGTGCACTTGCTAATCTGTACTGCACACATCACACATGTACTGTCCACTCACTAACACATGCTGGCAACACATTACACTTCAGCCAAGTGGCACATGGGTGGACAATACATACTCAGACCTAACAGTGGTGTAAGCAATGCTACATTGACAACCAGAGCTTTGATGCATAATGTCTGCTCAGATATACCTACAAGGATGTAGTTACACTTTCTTGTTGACAACTTGCTATTATTGCTACACTGCTATAGTGTCACCCTGTGCATCAGCACCATGTTAGCCTGCCCCTCTGTCAATGATGCAGATGATAGGAGGCAGCACAGGTATCATCATATGCACAGGGCGTTTTATTGTTTGCCAGAGCCTGACATTGACCCATCCAATCGATATGTCTGTGTGTGTGTGTGTGTGTGTGTGTGTGTGTGTGTGTGTGTGTGTGTGTGTGTGTGTGTGTGTGTGTGTGTGAGAGGGACAACAGTACAGCATGGGCCAATGTTGATGTAATGTGTGTGTGTATGTGTGAGCCCTAGTTGTTTGGTTAATGTGTGTGTGTCCGCATGCACACAGCTCCACCATGTGGCTGCCATATACGGTAGTTTGTGGGACAGCCATAGACTGTACCTGCTAGGCTGTACAGATCACTGTCTCTGGCCATGGACAGAGTACCTGTGCCTGGCAGGGGTGCTACAGACAGTATCGGGTACCAACCCTGACTGGGTACTGTCATCAGAGGCAGAGGTATAACGACTGGACCCATGTCCCTGCTGGGACTGGCCAGAGCCACGTGCAAATGGTCTATCGGGAAGGTCAATGGACAGGCCAGCCCCAGCATTGCTGGGGCTGGGGCTGGTACTGCCACTATGGGAGCAGCTGTGAACTGTGGGCCGTCCACGACCACTGCCAGCTGTTGCTGGCATGCGTCCGCGTCGATGTCGCAACCGTCCCGCACGGTCCTGACTCATGGAAGACATGTTGTGGAGGGCATCTAATGTCTCCCCCCAATGTCTATCAATGACCTCAGTGTAAGTCCGGATGGCACCGACAAGGTCACGGATGCTGTCATTGATAGTGGTGCAATGTGCCCTCTGCGCCCTAAGTCCCTGCCTGGTGTACCGTTCCATACGTGCCTGTGCCTGCATTACAGCCTGGAACATAGTGGTCATCATAAGACCTGTGAGGGCACGCTTGCCAGGGGCAATACGACCAGTGGTGCTCCCCTGAGAACCCCTGGACCTCCACCTATGTGGTACTGTTCCAGGTCTACGGCTATGGCTGCTGTGAAGGGATGCAAGTGCCATGGGTACCACACTCTCCTGGTCAATGCCAACTGTATGCTGTCCCTCGCCTATGGCCATTGGTGGTGAGGGATGCATTGACAGTATGAGTGTGCGCATAGATGGGGTTGAACGCTGTGTACTGTCGATTGGCGGACCAACGACAAATCCTGTCAAATCTTCCTGTGCCAAATTACATGTGTCATCATCACCACTATTCATGGCAGTGGCTTCAGGTCGCCTGCTGCTTTCGCCATCCCCTAACTCAGCACCTGTGAGAGGAAGACAGGAAACACACTTTACGGTCTGCACATGCACACATGCACACATGCACACATGAACACATGCACACATGCACACATGCACACATGCACACATGAACACATGCACACATGCACACATGAACACATGCACACATGCACACATGCACACATGAACACTAATACACACCTCACTACAGCACATACACACACATACCAGCAATTCAACACATACTCTATAGTAGGTGTAGGTGGGTGTCAGTATCACAAGGTAGACAGTCACCACACATGTGTCAGCATGCAGAATATGTGTTGCACAAGACCATGCAGTGCAAGTGTAGACGCCCCTATTAAATGGCAGTATACATGGCTTTGATGCAACTGTGTAATTGTTCAGTGATTGGCTACACCCTGGAACACAATGTGTACATGGACACAACATTGCTGTGCAGGTATTATCAGCTCTGCAATGCCCTGTGCACCATCACTGACAAGTATACGTGCCATAGCTGCATGTGTTATCTGTGTGACACATAGATATCCATGTCTGAGTGCAGTGTCTGTGTCCATAGCAGATAATAGTGGGCACGGGTGTAGCACATGCATGCTATGTACACACACGGGATGTGCGGTGCATGTTAACGTGAAGGAATCCCAATGGCCGACATGGCCAGTGTACAGTGGTTATGGTGAGTGTGGGACATATTGCAGATATGTGGGTGCCAGACATGGCATGGCATGCTACACGACTGCAACATTAAACACCACACATACCCAATGTGTGTCAAGTGACCTATACACCCACTAGCATTCCAGGACATATATGTGACACTTTGTGTGGATGCTGACTGATGTGCATATTGTGTATACTGGCATATGTACGCACACAGACAACATGCTATGCATATTGTGTATAGGTGCATATGTTTGCACACACACAACACTGAGGTGCAAAGCAATGACTGCTATGACTAGTACAGTGGTCACTGTAACTGGATGGGGTGTAGTACCCTGTGCCATCAACATGCATCTTGTGGTCACTCACAGCTACTAATTTGTGCAAGACCACCGCCTAGCATGCTGTATCTGAACTGCAGTGCCGTGGCTACGTTCACAATTACACAGCCACCTTGTACATGGGTGTGTGAGGTGCCCAATAGGGAGCATTGCCTAACATGACTGTGTTATGTGTTGCAGAGTGTTGCACAGCCCCATGATAGGTCTCTACCCCTGAGGTACATCATGTGTGTGTGCATGACATGTGGGATACTGAAGTGTGACCTTACAGCGGGTGTGTGGTAATGCCAAATGTAGCATGTTTTCATGTACTGCGCATGATAAACGTGTTCTGTTGTGTACAGCTGTAGCAACTATGCATATCCAATGTGCAGTGCAGTGTTGCCACAACTGTGTCTGCTGCACTGTGCATTGCATGCGAATGAGGCAGCTACTGACTTTACTGAGATGATTGATATCTCACAGCAAACATGCACAGCATGCATTATGCGTAGGTGTGTTACGTGTGCATGGCCTACACCTCACCTATGACATGCACATTTCATTACCAATATTAAAGTGTTAACACACTCACCAGCATGTATTGTCTGTCCTGCTGTCACACCAGAGGGATCTAGAAGAATATGACACAGTTTGTCAGTGGCCACAACTGTGGCTTTGCTACTGTGAGTGCGCTAAACGACAGTGGAACAACAGTCAACAGTCACAGGTGTATGGATACTATTCCAAATATCAGTATTGCACATGTTAGGCTGCACAACTGTTAAACACACAGTACACATCTCACATATGCATATTCTAACAATACAGGTAACGGTAGTCTACAGCTAGGGCATATTACCTGCACGCTCCATGTCATCCTGCTGGGTGGCTCCGGCTTCCATGTTGACACATGTGTGATGCTGTTGCTGCTGTAGGCCAGGTGCCACCATGCTTAGGAGCAGCTCCTCCACTCTGGTGAGGGGGGATGTATGACCACCCCACCACCTGTGGCAAGCTATTGCCTATGGATATCAGACGCATGCCGCTGGACATGTCTAATTAAATCACTGCAGTGATGGCATACCTGCTCATATGTCCAGTTATGCATGCCTATGTCATTTACCCAGCGAACAAGGTCTTGCCACAGTGCAGTACGATCGTGCTGGTGCTGGCTGGCCCAGGAAAACAGCAGGTTATAGTGCTGCACCAGGCTGTTCAGGATTTCATGCTCCTCCGCAGCTGAATATGATGGGTTTCGTTGATGAGCCATAACCCTGGAAGACAATTAAATGATATGTGTGAGCATGTCATGTGGCACACTTAACATTATGACATACATATATCAGTTAACTGCCATATATAGCATCTATCTGTCTATCAGAGGATATACACATTCAATACCACATATCAGTGCTCAGCCCACAACTGGCTGACAGTGCCTGCAACACTCCATATAACACACCAGTATACACCAGTGCTCGGCACACTGTTTGGGATACAATGCACAACCTCGCCCCGGGGGTATATATCAAGCTAATGCATGAAGAAATATGTCATCCAATGCAATGAATGTCATTTACATTTACAGTATTACCGGTAAACCACCCTAGTCTTTGATGCCATACCCCTACCTGACATATGTGCATGGTTGTTGATATAGCTGGCATACTGCTGTAACAGAGTATACATGTTGCTAGGTACACCCACATACCCTGTAACACACATGTCATTGCGAGCATGGTACAGGCATCATTAAACACATATCGGACATACATATGACACACAGATGTATGCCGATACAGATGAGCATTACCTGTGTACCTTATAGTACCGTGTGCCCCTATTTACAGATACCTATGCCTGTGGTATGTAATCTGTGCAGACTACAGGAAACACACAAGACAGTGTTACCAGGGACTGTGAACATACACCATACTGTGCTGTTTAGGCCTACAGCTTCAGGTAGTACAACAGTTCATATGTGAGCTGGAGTCACCAGCAGTACCAATTACTGAGCATACATGTATTGCTTCAGCCTACATTGGGACACCACAGTCATACACAAGGCACTACATCACAACATATGCCATCTTAATATGTCTGCATCCCAATAACTGACACATCTTTCTCTGGCCTCACACCTAGGACACAAACTACCATGACAGACACAACCTCACACTAAGGTATCACACCTTTACAAACCTTGCACACAGTCACTGTCATACCCATTCCACCTCACATAGTAGGTATTGCACTGAGTACATGTGTGTGTGCATTGTGTCATAGGTAGGTAATACGCTATTGGCCCTAGGGCCTAGAGCAGCCTAGCCATATGCTACCCTGGCCTTTGACACACTTGTAATGTGATTTCACTTGCTCCTGTCAACCGGATACACAGAGGTGACTCCCAGGGCATATTACCTATCTCCAAAACAATCATCAAGGGTATGTATGACATCTGCTAATGAGGAGCCTCGTTTGTTCATGCTGGGTGGTTTAGTCCAGAGTATGGCATATTTGTGGATAGGAACCTGTACCTCCAGCATGTGCTGTTTAGTGAGGTGACAAGGATTAGGGCCCTAGGTCATGTAGCCCAGAGGGATTGTAAGGTGTTGTCATGCTGGTTGGCCGACTGATATGGGTGTGACATACCTCTGTATGTCCGGCAGTGATAACCTCTGGGTGGGCGGTATGCAACTCACTCTAGCTGTGGTGTGTGAGTCAGTCTGCATAGGGCATGTGTTTGAGGGCAGTATTACTCTTTGTTAGGTATGTCTGTGGCCTTTCCACTTGCTGTAGTTGTCATGTGAGGTACATACCACATGGGGCATTGTGATGAGTAGAGGGGAACACCGACCTATATTTCCCTAGATGACACACCTTTTGTGATGACACGTACCACGTAGACAGATTACATTACTACTGTTGTCACTGTGATTATCAAAGGTGACCCTACTATGCAGCTGTGTCCCATGTACCCTTCTAACACCGTCAGTGTTAGGCAGGCTACCACCTATGTGGCAGTTACTGCGTAAGGTGTTTTGGAATGGGGTATGGCACTGCGGTATCAACACTGGTGTTCAGTCCATGCCTTGGACAACAGGCACCTGTTGCAGTACATATGACCCCATGTCTCCCTCACTCTCTCTCATATATGTATATATATATAATATATATATATATATATATATATATATATATATATATATATATATATATACACACACATACATACATATATACATATCTATCCATATCTATCTGTATCTATCCATATCTATCCATATCTATACATATCTATACATATCCATACATATCCATACATATCTATATATATCTATATATATATCTACATATATCCATATATATATATATATATATATATATATATATATATATACATATATACATATATATCTATATATATATCTATATATATCCATATATATCGATATATATATATATATATATATATATATATTTATCCATATATATCTAAATATATCCATATATATATCTATATATCTATACACACATATATATGTATATACATGTATATATACACATACATGTAAACATCCATTGCTGTAAATATAGCTGCACATATAGGCACATATACTACCCACCTTTCATGGTGGGGATGTCAATTATGCAACAGTTGTGAGACATATGGTTATGTAATACTATTGCTCAATGTTCTGCAGAATGCATTCTGTTGTCCTCAGGCCATATAGCTGTTGCAGGCCTCACTGCCTGTAGCTCAGTCCCACAGCGTTTAACACCACATGACATATACCAGCACTGCTTGCTTTCTGCAATGCCACACACTACAACCTACATACATATGTGCACATAGTAGCCTTCAACAACATACTTATGTCCAGCCTTCACTAACAGTTGCAATATGTCCCTTGCCCTATGCAAATGTGCATGTACATATAGATACGGACTGCTGCAACATATGGATGATTCACAGTATGTAGAGTACCCTTCAGACACATCTTTTGGATGTCACCAAATACATATCTGTTACATACCTTACCTTTGTATTTCTCACCTCCATCTGTTGTAGGTGTTGTTGTTTTTTTTTTTTTTTTTTTTTTTGGTTTTGTTTCCTATGTGTGTTGCTGTTTGTTTTCAGCATCTGTCCCCTTCTGCCTGTTTGTGTCTGTCTGTCTCTGTCTGTCTCTCTTGCTCATGCTCTCTCTCTCTCTCTCTCTCTCTCTCCCAGTTGTTGCAATGATATTATTGCATGTGTGGACAGCAGATACAGGCTGCTTTTCTAGGTATCTGCACATGTGCATGTGCTGGCCTCTGCACCAATTGGTGGCCACCATTTAGTAATTGCATGCAGCCTACTGTGTGGTAATTTCAGTTCTCACCGTGATTTCAGGACACTGCTATAAAATGATAAGTTAGGTAGGCATAGCCCTTTCAGTTTTGCAAGGTGGGGACCATGCTTGTGTGTTGTGGACACTGTTATCTCAGTCAGAAGGTTGGTATATGTCTCATATCTGAAGCTGGGTTGTAGCCAGTGAAATCTATGTTGTACGGAAACCTGACTGTTGCGTCTTCCAGTACACTCTTCTCAGTGCGTAGGTTTACTCACACCTCCTAATGCTAACACTGGATACATGGGAGTATGTACTTTCTTTTCAAATTAGAGAATTAACTGGCATACAACAGTAGTTATTGCAATGTATTCCTATGGCTTTCCTATTTTCCCTTTACATTCACTCATTGTAATGCATGTTATATTTCTTTCAGCACCAAGTTATTGTATATCTGCTGTGGTGTAGTGGTACTTCATGCAGACTGGTGAGTCCAAGGTCCCGGGTTCGAGACTGACAAGGTTTTTTATTTTGCTGCTGAGCAGTACAAGGGTCTTGTCATACAGAGTGACTAAGGCACTTTTAAGCAGTTGTAAGCAGGTTTGCGCGGGTTTGCGTGACGCTTAGTGATGCTAAGCTAAGCTTATCTCAGCTTATTTTATTTTAGCAATACTACGCCAAGCTTGGCTTAGCTTATCATATCTTAGCAATGCTAAGCTAAGCGCACACATGCACACACTGGTGCAAACCCGCTTACTACTGTTTACAAGTGCTCACTCCCGCTAACCCCTGCACTCATTTCTTTGACAGAAAAGTAAATGGGGAGATAGGAATGTGGTGATAAAGTGTGCACAAAGAGGGAAAGACAGTAGGGAAGCCAGCTTGGGATGTACAGGATGGGTGTGGAGAGGGTCCATAGCTGCCCATTTCTTTACCAGCAACAGCTGTGCATATTCAATACATTAGGAGGGATATTTGAAACCTTCCACCCCTGAGAGAGGGCTAAGTATGTTGTACTACCAATTATGAATATCAGGCACATGCACTGTTTGTGAACTGCTACACTGTCATTAGTACGTTACTCACTTCTGAACAGTTTGTCATTTGTTTGTGTTGACATTAGCACAGTCTGCTCAGGACAACTGGACATATTTCACTACTGTGTATACCTACCTACACCCTTGGTTGGGCCTGACTACACAGGTATATAGTACCTTTGGGTAGGGGTGCAGAAGTGCAGAGTGCATTATTTATTATCATGTGACGTTTATCTTACTGAACATGCAGAGTTGCTGTGTACCTGTAAGTCTATGAAAGTTAGTAGTCTGTCTGAGTAGCTCCCACCTGTGGACATATCCAGATGGTAGACAGAGGTCAGCCTAGTATTCTTTGACTGTGCACCACATCAGTCTTTTCAGCACCTGAACAATGGCATTGTCACAGGTGGTTGCTAGCAGTACATGGCTACATCCTTTGATATTTCTGTGTTGTACTTCTACATAAGGGCATGCTTGTGAGATTCATACTACAGCTATTTGCAGAGTGTGTAACAGCAGACAAGCTGATATGCCTGTGTGTTTCTGACTCTTCCAGGCCTCAGATACTCTCAGGTATATATTTGAACAGCCTCAGGGAAAGGTACATATAACTGGGATACACCTGTGATATATTTCAGACATTTTGCAGTTCAGACTTTGGGGGATTCAGAGCATATGTATTACTACACCTTTTCTGATGTGCAAGCAGTGTCTACTCTCACTTATTGACATTTGTCATTAAGTGAGATTCCCCACCTTTCTGCCTACTGTTAGTACATTTCACAGGGAGTCAGAGGGGCACAGCTAACATTTGTTTAAAAATCAGGGAAATCACTGTAGATCAGTCACTGTTAAGAGGTCTGGCCTGTGACCTATGCAAATATCCCAGTGTTTATCCTGCTCTGATACTGTGTGGGGTTTGTAAGGTGCTACTGTAACATTATTCCCTACTAGCATGGCTGATTTTCTTTTCACAGTCATGTCATGCAATTCCACAATACCTGCTGGTTAAGGCCCACAGAACAAGATTTGTGTTATGCCATTCCTATTTTCCCTTTACATTCACTCATGGTAATGCATGATATATTGCTTTCAGCACTAAGTTATTGTATATCTGCTGTGGTGTAGTGGTACTTCATGCAGACTGGTGAGTCCAAGAAACTGGGTTCGAGACTGGCAAGGTTTTTTATTTTGCTGCTTAGCAGTACAAGGGTCTTGTCATACAGAGTGACTAAGACACTTTTAAGCAGTTGTAAGCGGGTTTGCGCGGGTTTGCGTGACACTTAGCAATGCTTAGCTAAGTGCACACAAGCTCACACTCGCGCACCCCCGCTAACTACTGCTTAAAAGTGCTTACTCTCGCTAACCCCGCGCTAATTTCTTTTAAAGAAAAGAAAATGGGGAGATAGGAAAGTGGTGAAAAAGGGGGCACAAAGAGGGAAAGACAGTAGGGAAACCAGCTCGGGATGTGCAGGATGGGTGTAGGGAAGGTCCATAGCTGCCCATTTCTTTACCAGCAACAGCTGTGCATATGTTTGAAATTTGGTGTGAAATATGAAACCTTCCACCCCTGAGAGAGGGGTGAGGACAACAAAATATGTTGTACTGCCAATTAGAATTATCAGTTTACATGTCCAGCAGACATGTGTGCGAATTGGGCAGCTATGTATGGGGTGTAATTTTTTTGTGGGAACAGATTGCCCTTTTTTTATTTTTTTTTCAGGTGAGAGTGGAATGTGAGGTAGAGGAAGCAGGTATATTTGGGGAGGTAGGTTAGGGAGGTAAACAGACAAGACAAACAAGACACACACAGGGGCAGAGTTTGACACATGGGGTGGGTGAACAAAAAAGACGGGGAAGGATGTTTGGAAATCGCAGGCCCATGAGCCCACAGATGGTAACAGTGGAACTGAGATCCCCACCCATGGGCAGTCACCACTGCACCTTCACAGCCCCGAGGGTGGCTGTGCTGAGGGCAGTGTAGGGCGGGCAGGCTCACCTGAGAGATGCACCACTCTCACCTCAGGCTGGCGTAGGGGATCAGCGACTGAACACTGGATCTCCCTACGCACCACAGCCTGGACCCTAACAAGGGTGACAGGTGGCCCTCCTCCGCCCACGCTTGCATGGGGGGTGAGCCCCATCCCCTGCAGCACTTCCACCCAAAGGTGGCACAGGACCAATGGAGGAGGGGAGCCCGGGCTGGGCACCAGAGCCGGTGGTGCCAGGTGCACTCGCCAACTGAGGAGGGACAGGTGGGTCCCACTGGGACTGGCCTTCCCATACGTTCTGTGATTAGGTGTGTTTAATTACAGCATAAACAACAGCATTCCAGATTACTTGTAACAGCATGCAGTAATATTCCCATTAACCCAACACACCAAGGTTCCAACAGTTGAACAGCAAGCATAACACATGCATATATTGAACGACAGTGGATATTCCAACAGCATGCAGGGATGTTTGGTAGCAACAGGCCACCATGAACGTGGTGTTTGAACAGAGCACATGCATCAACATCAATGCAAATATTTATAAAACAATAGGACATATGTCCCAACAAATATTTAAGATTACACATACCCATTGAGGTGTGGAATTGCATGGTTTATGCACATACGGTAAGGTGTAGAAAAAACCTCGGTTAACATCTTATAATGACCTTTTGGTCTACACTACATTCCCAGTGACTGCAAGTATATATTTCCTACCTGTATTATTACACTTGCCACCATACATTAGGTTGTGTCATGGGTTTGGCTAGTTCAATATATGCTTGACCTATATCTGACATACTAACTGTCCAGGATGCAGATGTTACTGCTACATATTTCTTGTTTGCATTTATATTTCTTTATCTACATATCTGGAATGTTTTCACATGACATTTTCACTTCGATTTGTACAGAACCCTGCATTTCTTGACACACACTCACATTTCTGGTGAATAATTACATGCTACACGTGTGCCAGGTTTACTTATTCATGCCAGCCAGTAACTGACTATTGTGGACTGTATATATGTTTCACAGCTAGTTGCACTTCCATCACCCACTTTATATGGGACTGCATAACTCTGGGTTGCCAGCACATTTTCAAACAGTACTGTTTGTATAATGCAAGGGTACAACAAAATTTCAGACTATGTGACACAGACACACTCTGGATTTTAGACCTTTATTAATGACAATGCACACTTTTCCACAGGCTCACTCCTTTATTTGTTTTAGCGGTGTTTATGGCAGACATGTTCAAGGCATATTACACATTTATTAATAGGTTAGAACAATCTTTTTTTCAGGCTCACTCACTTATGTTATATGACAGTTCCTGCAGAGATATTATTCCAGACATATGTTACCTTTCTTAATGGGTTACTACACTCTTTTTCTGCCTCTCTGACGTTTTTATCTGACAGTACATGCAGAGGAGTTATTCAGGCAATTCTATGGCTGTTTTATTGGACTACAACACTTTATTTCATGCTTTCTCCCATATTTTATATAACAATACATGTAGAATAATCACTAACCTGCCTGCTGGCGCAGCCTTAGCAGCCTATCAGCATAGGCTTGCTGATTCGCAGCACAGTCACCTGCAGCTGTAAAGTAAATGAAGGGATATTGAGACATACCTATCCATTATACATGCTCCATTATCAATTCTTACATACTGTATTCCATGGCTACATACTCAGTTGTGGGGCATTCTGCATCCCACAGGCCTCCTGTATCAACTGGTTCAGGTGGTCCTGCTTTCGTCTCTTCAGGTCTGCATGGTGGTGACGGACCTGCTCACCAGTCCGAGGAATGCCTGTGGCACTGGTGAGGTCACTTGCTAACCGGTTCCAAGCCTCTGCCTTGTACACCGTCCCTTGGAACTGGCCCTGCAGGAGTCTTGTCTCGTGACGGTGGACACGGAGCCAAACCATGTATTTGGACTTCTCGATGCCCCAACGTTGCACTCGGAAGCATGAACCCTCTCCTGCACCTGCCATTCTGACTGCAAATGTGAGCTACAATCAGTTATGGTGAGTATTCCTGCCTATGGGGCTTAAATATGCTGCATTTCCCACACTTTTTTGTGACTGGCCATTTTGTAAAATTCTCGGCTGACTACAGACCTGCTTAGTAATGGTTAAACTACCATTTGTAAGTTTATGAATGTTAATAGTGGCTGCTTTCTCTATGTTGTCATGGCTTAGTGGTTCTGTACTTTGATTATGATGCAAAGGGTCCTGGGTTCGAACCTTGTCATTCTTTTATTTTAATACTGTCTAGACAGGCTAGGGGGTGTGGCTGCGTTTAAGCAACTTAGCTCTACGTTGCTCCCCGGTGATCTACGGTGCCCTGGTTGGCATGGCACTCACGTCCGCGCAAACACATTGCGCTGGGTAAAGCGCTTTTAAACTTTGGCAACTATATTGCGCTGGATAAAGCACTATTACACTATGGGCAACTCTGCTTAGCTGGGTGAAGTGCTATTAAACTATGGGCAACTCTGTTTAGCTGGGTAAAACGCTATTAAACTATGGGCACCTCTGTTTAGCTGGGTAAAGTGCTATTAAACTATGGGCACCTCTGTTTAGCTGAGTAAAGCGCTATTAAACTATGGGCACATGTGTTTAGCTGTGTAAAATGTTGCTTAACAGCAGGCTATTATATATCTAGGTCCTTTAAAAATATATATTTTGTTCACTGATACATTGGCCATGTCACTGCTTTTAATAAAATTTTAATCATATATGTCTGGTATTATTTCAAATACTGATTTAAAACATAAATAAGAAGGGGAGTGGTGCGACTCGAACCATGAATACCTTGTCTTTGTGCATACGCTCTACCATTATGCTATTGCAACTTGGTGTAATTGGTATAAACATTCTTTCTTATGCTCTTCCATGTCAGAATTGCTAACTCTAGCTAAGCAATGGGCACACCCGTTCACACACGTGCAAATACGGGCAGCTATATCGTGGATTTAAAAAAATATATATAATTATTTACTTTATATAAGTGTGATGGGGGTTTACAGTGTCAGGGAGTGTGGTGTTGGGTGCAAGTACATTTGAGCGAACTCGCTCTTGTGTGTTGACATTATGCTTTTTAAAACCTTGCAGGGGCGTGCCATTTAGACTGCTCGGCAGTCCGACACGCCCCCTGCTTTCCTACTCAGTCCGTGTAAGAGTTACGGTTGAGTCAGCATGCCCTCATGAATATTCATGGCACGCTGATGTCAAACCGTTCAACTGCAGCCTCCGAGTAAGACTCATTAAGTCTTACACGGAGGATTAGTGAATCCGGGGGCTTATTTTTTATTGTAATCCAATTTCATAAAAACAGAGAAAAAAAACCTCCTGAAAGAGCAATTGTGGAAGTTTGTAGTAGTTATTTACAAATTGTTTGTAAGTATTTTTTTATCCCACATGTACACAGATTATCTTCTTATAAAACAAATTCCAGCTACCTCCTACAAAGATAAGACAGCATGAATGGGAACAAGGTATGCTTTGGCTTACTATTGATGTTAATATTTTATATATGAATATAAGACATTGGCATGGTTTAGAGGCATTAAAAATGTTTAAGTGTTAGTATTCTGTGGATTATATATGTAAAGGTGTGTAATTTCGCATGACACTATTTTTTTTTTTTGTATTTGCTTAAGAAATTTATAGACAAAAGCCTGGTAAAGCAATGGGTGTGCATTTTGCCCTTCCATGTGCAAATATATTTAGCAATTTAGTTGAAGATGAGTATAGACAGATACATAGATAAATAGATAGATAGATAGATAGATAGAGAGATAGACAGATTTAGTCAAAAATCCCAGATGTCAATTTCTGTTATGATGACACAGTTTGGTTAACAACACAAATGATCAACAGGTGGGCGAGATCGGCATTCTCTGGGGCTGTGGAATATTCCTCTTCCCTGGGGATAGTGCAGTCTTTGAGTTAGTATATACAATTAACAGGGGATGTGGAGTGCACAGCTCCCCATATGGGAGGTGCAGAGTGGGCTTGCCCACTGCAAAAAATTATGTTTTGGTCTTTTTTTAGTTTTACTTTGCAACCAAGAGGATTCTTTTCACTTGTGTGTGTACATTGTCAACATTTTGTGGTCAGCATTATTGATGTTGATTCTAGTGTTTTGAGTATAGTCATTACACCCCTGTTTATATGTATATATATATATATATATATATATATATATATATATATATATTTACATACATACACACATTTATTTAGAGACAAGTTGTAAAATATTTGAGATATACTAACGATTTCCTATTTTTAGGTAAAAGAAGTAAAGAAGATGCTATTACATTTGTAAAATATTTACATAATAGTAGATTTGGTCTGAAATTTTATTTTAGCATTCAGGATGAAAAATTAAAAGGGTGTCATATAGGAACAGGGTAGGCCTCTATGCATAGGGCTAGGCAATTGCTCATCTAGGGGCACTCTTTCCCTGTTTATTTATTTATATTTTAGAGCAATGCTTCTTTGCTATAAAAATAAATAAATACATAAAGTACCCCTACTTCAAAGAAAATACTCCCATGGAACAGGGGCACTTACGAGCAGAGGGGGTGCCCCATTTCACGTGACATTCAAGTTATTTCCTTATGTTAAGGCACAAAGTTGCCTGAAGGAATTTTAACAACAGACAGAGGTTAAAGTCAGGGACATTGCACACAATGGACAGGAATGAGATGATTGACAAGCAGTGCTGATGAGATAAGTGTTATTTGTAGTACCTTAATTACAATGATATTTATGTCCGTTTTCAACCAGATATTTTTGGCAGTTTTTTCTGGCTTTGTGGTATATGCAGGCAGTTGGGATGAGGGGAATGGAGCAGTGAGATAAGTGTTATTACTGTTATTACAATGCTGGCAGTGATCAACCAGATATTTTGGACAATATTTTCTGGCTCTGTGATTTGTGTGGGCAGCTAGGATGAGGTGGAATGGTGCAGTGAGATAAGTGTTATTACTGTTTTTGCAATAATGCCGGCAGAGGTCAATCAGATATTTTGGAAAATATTCCTGACTTTGTGATTGAGTGGGCAAATGAGAGGAGGGGAATGGTGCAATGAGATAAGTGGTATTACTGTCTCAACAATAATGAAGGCAGAGATAAACCAGATATTTTGAGCAATATTTTTTTTGTTTTTTGTGATTTGGAGCAACTTGGATTGGGATACTTTCATGTGTGGCAACTTCTTTATGTGTGGAGGTGAAATAAAATTACATAGCCATCAGACATTGTGGCTATGACTGCTGGGTGTTGGTAGGGTTGGTTGGATGAAAGTAACTGACCTTGTCTTTGCTCAGTTTAAACAGTCACTATTTGACTTTGATGGACTACTACACATTTGTGAGAAGTAAAATGCAGTACTTAAATGGACACCTGATATGAACAGACAGAGCAGGTTTAATTGCTAAGGCTTTCTTTTGTGAAGTAAAATCACTAAGCTATCTGCTGCTGTTTCCTTATTATTTTGGCTCTGCAGGACTAATGCGATTATGTGAAGCCATGGGCAATATTTTAATGCAATGCAATTGTTTGGTACAAAAGTGAAATACATTACATTATAAACCTCTTTTATGACGATCAGAAGTCTGAATTATGCATAGAAGTGTCTTTAATTGCTTGGTCAGAGTTGTCTGGATAAAAGTAACTGACTCTGTTGTCACTACTTCACTTTCATAGTACTCTCTCAAAAAATAAGGGATACATGCATCAAAGAATACCCAGACCTTCAGAAAATATGGAGGCTGATGTCCCCACACACCAAGGCAGTATAAGTGGATTTTAACATGGGTTAGTGATCACCTCTGTCCTGAATCGCTCCTAGTCTAATTCCAGCCATGCTCCTCAGTGTACACAGAAGGTCCCTGTACTTGTGTTTGGGGCTGGTAACGTCATTATTTCCTTAGCATTTTTCCTAAACCTCAGAGGTCACTGTATCATGCATTGGGCTGGGACAGTGTGATCATTATTTTATTAACTGTCTTCACAAACTTCAGAGGTATAGGAGCACTATACTGTTTCTAGAAGTAACAAATTGGAATCATCATCATAACCTTTTTATTTTATTTTCCTCATAGTCAAACATTTCATGCATAAACAGCTGGTTATCTTTTGGGAGTGAGTAAATAAGCATGCTGTTATATATGTCTGACAGCAAATTTGTTATATTTATTTTTTTCATTTTTTTTTTCTCAGTCAGACATTCGAAGGATTCACAGAAAGTGGCTGTTTTTTTGGGTTTAGGGGGTAATGAGGCATACTGTATATAAATATGGCAGCAGAAGCTTGAAATATGACTGTGGTCATTTGTGCCTTAATTTTAATCCCATTTTAAGACCAGAAAGTGACTACTTAGTGGGTAGGGGGATATACTATACCCAGATATGAGCACGAAATCTTGGATAGAAATTTCTTCTTTCCTGAAATAAAAAACAAGATTGAAATTCTTTTCCCTATTCACACTTTTTGTTCAGGCCATCTTTGGATTAAAATTTGGGAAGAAATCTCAAAAATGTACCTCAGGTGATTTATAACCCCAGGACTTCTTGGGTGCCTTGCAGCCCCTAGACTCCCAGCTTAATACAGTTATTACGGAATAGTTTTGGTCAGTTAGAATGTGTTGAAAAGATGAAGGAAAAAGCAAACTTGAAGAGTAAGGCTGAATTTCTTTCCTTAATCGTGGTTTTTGTTCAGGCCATCTCTAGTAGAAAAGGTGGTTTAAAAAGCACTTTGTTTGTGTCTTTCAGCTTTTCCCAGTTAGGGGTCGCCACAGCGGAACTCCGGTCTGCTAATGACTGGTAGTTGATTTTTATGTGCCGAGTTACCAGCCGTGATGCACAACCTTCAACAAAGGTATGCCCATTCACGCATGTCTCCACGCTGAAGACGCTCTAGCTGAGAATCGAACCGGACAGCGTCTCACTGTGAGGCGACAATGCTACTGCAGCACCACCACTGTGGTTTTATCTAATATGCATTTTACAGCATCTAGAAACCTCATGGCTTCTGGGGTTGCACCAGCCCCCCAGCTTAATCCAGTTATTTCCACTGCAGTTATTACAGTGCAGTTCTGGTCAGTTAGGATGTGCTGAAAGGATGCAGGAAAAACAACACTGAAGAGTAAGGCTAAATTTATTTATTTAATCATGTTTTCTGTTCAGGCAATCACTGAATGAAAATGTTCTTAACTCTAAAATGCACTTCAGAGCATCTAGAACTCCTTATAGCCCCCAGACCCCCAGCTTAAAGCAATTATTTTCTCTACAGTTATCTTGCTTAAGTAGAACATGTTGAATGAATGAATGAATGAATGAATGAATGAATGAATGAATGAATGAATGAATAATTGCAGGCCCTGTATGGGAAATCAGTGAATGTTAACATGCCTCATTGTGCAACTAGATATCATCCTCTATACATTAAAGCAGCTCTCCCTTATGAAGAATTACTTAGAGTTAAAGGAATATGTAGGGAAGACTGAGATTATTAAAATATTTTTAAGTGAAGGGTAATGAACTTTAAAAAATGCATACAATGAGATAAAATAATTCCAAAGACTGGAAATCAAGTTTTATGTTTGGATGATGATTTTTATTCAGGGTGTTGATTACAGTATTCAAAGTGAAATCAATGAGCAAAGTGTTATTTTATAACAGAATATAATATTTAATGGACATATTTGTAAAAGTGATTAAGGGTGGCTGTTTTTTTTTAATGTGATATGGATTTAGAAAGTTCTTCCCAATAAAATATATGTCTTTTATAGGAAAGGAAAAAGGAAAGATTATCTAGTGGGAAATAATTACAAAAGACAACAAAAGATAATTCTACTCGATCTAAATAATGGACTGTTCATGTATATGTGTGGGAATTGTTTTATGTCCCTTAGTTACTAGAGCATTTGATTATACAAATGGCAACAAAGTGGATATTATAAATAGATGCTTCTGTAACTCAGAGAGGGTTTTTTATGCTATAAAGTACTCCTCCAACATATAGATGAAACAAAAAAGAAAATCTAAGGTTAAGTTGCAAGAACTCAAAGGAGATGTAAAACATAAAAGAGGTGAGACTCCAATAGCTAATCAGATGTGGGAAAAACATAATGGTGATATTAATGAGTTTAAAGCAATTATTTTATAGCAGGTTTTATTATCAGGAAGTGAGGCATATGAAACTAAACAACAATTGTTATCCAAACGGCTATGCTTGTTTTGAGCTTTGATACCTTAAATAAAGGGGTTAAATAATGAGTGTTGCTTTAAGAACTGATTGCAGAGTTCTTCTTTAATGTGACTGGTTGGCTTTGGATCATGTGATAAATGTTTTATTATTTATTTAAGGATGATAGGATGTATTTCTTTTCCTTTGAGGAGGCATTAGCCAAGACACTAAGTGTAAAAAGCGGCACTATCAAAACTTTTGTAGAACAAGCACTTAGCCAGATAAACAACGCCTTTATAAATATAATAATTCTGGAAATAATTTTACAGTCTGTAATATCAATTAAAAGATCAAGGGTAGGTTTAGTTGTAACTCTAAAGACATTGTTTATCTGCCTAAGTGCTTGTTCTACGAAAGTTGTTATATAGGTAAAACAGAACGCAGATTTAGAGAACAACTCATACTCCAATAGCTAATCAGATGTGCCCCCAACCAAAAGGGCAAATATTTATCCCAGCAGAGTGCTGCCCCCCTGATATCTCAGATGCTCAGGTAAGAGCTGCCCTCTCCAAAGCAAAAAACACAGCATCAATGGGACCAGACGGTGTCCCGGGCTGCGTCCTACATGAACTCCAAGAAGAGCTAAACCCAAACATAAAACTACTGTTCAGTGTTAGCCTTACTACAGGATATGTACCCAAAGAGTGGTGTACAGCAACAGTGGTCCCTCTCCACAAAGGTGGTGCTTCAACGGATCCTGGAAACTATCACCCCATAAGCCTGACTAGCTTAGTATGCAAAGCTATGGAAAGGATCATCATGGACCTCATAAATAAAGATATTGGGGACCTACAGACACTGGATCCTACCCAGTTCGGCTTTGTTAAGGGCAGATCCTGCCTCTTAAACCTGGTTGATTTCTTTGAAACAGTCACCAAGGCCATTGACGAGGGGAAGGTGGTCCACACAGCCTACCTGGACCTCGCAAAAGCCTTCGATACAATACCCCACTCGGGCATTATAGATAAGCTCACTAGCTTAAATATAAACCCCTATGTCACTAGATGGGTTGCAAACTGGCTCAAGGACAGAACCCACATGGTTAGAATTGCTGGAGCCATGGCAGACTCCAAACCAGTTACAAGTGGCGTCCCACAAGGCTCAGTCCTGGGACCTCTCTTGTTCGGTATATATTTCTCGGAGGTACAGGCCAACACAGAAGGACTGTGGCTAAGTTCTCAGATGACTGCAAACTGGGCACCATAATCGACTCTCCAGCCGACACAAGTATCCTCCAAAAGGGCCTCATAGAAACAGACAACTGGTGCCAGAGCCATGGCCTCAAGCTAAATGCCAAAAAGTGTATAGTCATCCCTTTTGGCAAAAACAAAGTGCCCACAAATTACCACATAGGTGGTAATCCATTAAGTACAGAAGAAGTAATTAGGGACCTGGGGACCCAAGTTGATAGCAATCTCTCATATGACAACCACGTGGCCAAAGTGGATAGAAAAACATTTTATATAGCCCACCTAATCATGAAGGGATTCACATCTAGATCAGGGGAGGTCATCGTGCCTCTTTACTTATCCCTCATCAGGCCCATAATTGAGTACAATGCCTCTTTCGGGATGTACCTTACCAGACACCTGCAGCAACTGGAAAGACCCCAAAAGTACCTCACCAAGAGGATCATAGGGCTCAAACAGATGCCATATGCTGCCCGGTTAAAGAAACTCCAGCTCTACTCAGTGGCATACCGCCTGCTCAGACGCGATCTGTGCCTGACGTATAAAGCCATGTCCAACCCGGAATTAATGGACATGCTGCACCTCAGAAAATCCAAATCCCATCGAGCTACGCGCTCGAGAGACTTGAACCTCAGCACTGAAATAAATAGGACATGCTGGAGGGACAGATTCATAACTCAGAGGCTCCCTTCACTCTGGAATAAAATCCCTGTCCAGGTTAGGCAGAGTCCCTCATTGACTCTCTTCAAGAGGAATCTTGATGAGTGGATGGGAGATCGTAGGTTTACCCCGGGTATCACTTCTGTGTCACTGTTAGACAGAGGCACAGTATACTAACCTCGAAAAAGGGCGTAGCAAAATTAATTTAAAATGGGTGGCGAAAGCTAAACACACTCTGGCTAGGCTTATATATGCCCTAGGGCAGATAGCCTAGTATGAACCTATGAACCTATGAACCTATGAACTATCTGAGCATATTTACAGCATTAATAAATTGCATGTTCATAATGCCCTAGCCAGACATATTATGACCTTCCCAGAACATCATTTTAAATTCAAAATAATTGAGCTAGTTTTGTCTGATGAAAGAGGGGGTCCCTGGACTCTTAAACTGGAACTCTGTGAACTTAAGTGGCAAGTTCAATTAAATACTTATAGCTTTCCTGGGTTGAATGATACATACTCAATCTAGTGCTTATTAAAACTGAAGGCATTGGATAGGTAATATTTTTGGTTTTAAGTGTTTATATGCAATGGTTTTTATGGTTGTATTTCAATTCAATGTGTTTACTGTTCTATCATATTATATGGTAGCCAGATATTTTTACGAATGATACACAAAGTTCAATATACCTCCAAAAGGTTACACTGGGAGACCAAAAAACAGCAAAATTCTCAAGTAAAAAAGTAGACGGAAACCCAGAAGACAAAGCTGTAGCACAATTTTTTTAATAAAAACAAACCTTTTCAACAAACGGTGAGCGCTTTCACACCGAAGTGCCTCTTCAGACAAATAACATCACAGCAAAACAGATTTATATAGTAAAACAGCAGTCATCAATTATTAAGATGAGCAATTATCACTTAACTAAATCCCTTGATTTTAGACTGGGTCTTAAAGAAACACTGTCATTGAGGCCAGGTTTCCTTTCAGCACCAAACCTCAAAATCCACTGAATTTCTCTCTGTTCAGTATAATTCTTTAAATCACCACCTCTGGGATTGTTAAACACTATCTCCATTACTTCAAACACAAAACTATGTTGCAAGTCAGATTCTAACACGTTTAGCTAAAGCATTTGTAGCATCACACTTTTTTATGGCATAAAGGTGCTCACGAATCCTCTCAAAGAGCATTCTATTAGTTTTCTCTATATAGTAACTGTTACAATCCTTGCAGGTAGCTAGATAAACTAGGGTTTGGTCTTAATTAGCATTAACTTTAAAGAAAAATGTTTGTCCTGAGACAGGATGTATAACTTCATTAGTACCATCTATATGAACAAAATATCTACAGCAGCCACAGGGATGAGTCCCTGTAAAAGACTGTGATTGGGGGAACTCATTGTAACTGTCTCTATAACAGATATGTCGTTTCAAACATTTTTTATTTTTATAACTAATAAGGGGGTTCTCTCCTATCAAGTCTCAAATACAAGAGTCTGAGGTTAGAATGCCCCAGTTAGAATAGATAACATCATTGACCTGCTTAACGTCACTAGCAAATGACAGGGTCAGGGGAATACGTCCACCTCTCTGTAGACATGGTCTCCTATCAAAATAGTCGCCATCTTCAGAAAAGTATGGCTTAGCCCTCCCCATCCTAAGATTCATGACTTCTTTTGTCATTGTGTCCACTTCAACATTACTATAGCCTCTGGTCAGGAACTCATTTGAAAGTGTACCCAAATCTGCTAGAAAACCTTCTTCAGTATTATTCAATCTTGACATCCTCATCCCTTGTCCCTTCAAAACATCCCTGTACACGTGTCAGATGCATGCTATTATGCTGTAATAATGTGTTCTGTCTACAAGATTTTCTAAAGAGCCTAGCTGTAAAATTACCTGTGGCTTCCTTATTAATCTTAACATCCAAGAAAACTACTTCTTCCAAGTATACAGAAGAAGTGAACCTTAGAAAGGAGGTGGTACTATTCAAATAATCCAAGAACTCATTCAACTGTTGGTTGTCACTCTTCCAAAAAAGGATGACATCATCAACAAACCTTCTGTAAAATATAACTGAAGTATTGTAATGAGTACCAAAAACATAGTGTTCTTCCCAATGAGCCAATACCATATTGGCGTAGCTATTAGCACATGACGTGCCCATAGCTATGCCCTTTTTCTGTAAATAATATGTATTCTGGAACATAAACACATTATTTTCAAGAATAACTTCCAAAAACAAACACAAAAGATCAATGTATTTTAAGTCATAACCACTGTGTTTTAACAAGTATTGTTTAACCATAATGATGCCATCAGTATTAGGGTTGCAGGTAAACAGGGATTCAACATCTAAGGTCACTAGCAGACATTGAGAGGCAACCTCTCTATCATCATGTACGAAAGCGGGTTTACTTCATTTGCCCGAACTTCCATTTACCCAACACCCATTTACCCAGACCAAATGACCAAAATTTCATTTGACCGACACTTCATTTGACCGACAAGTATTATTGGCAAGAAAGTGGGATATGCCCCCTTCCCCACTGTAGCGCAACCCTGGAGTTAGAATATATAGTTAGGGGGGTGTGGGGGGCACAGCCCCCCACAATGGGGGGATGTGGGGGGGTGAAGCCCCCCAGTTAATTTCATATTATATTGTTTAGTTTTATTTTAATATTGCTTAGTAAAACAAAAGTAAGTGGGGGGCTTCGCCCCGCATGCCTCCCATTGTGGGGGGCTGTGCCCCCCACCCTCCCTAACTATATATTCTAACTCCAGGGTCACACTACAGTGGGGAAGGGAGCATATCCCATTTTCTTGCCAATAATACTTGTCAGTCAAATGAAGTGTCGGTCAAATGGGTGACGGGCAATTGGAAGTTCGGGCAAATGAAGTAGACCTACAAAAACATACAATTCTTTTAACAATTGCCTTGTGTCATTCAGCACTGTTTTAGCTTTCAAAAATACTGGTCAAAGTTGTTTATCGAAATATATAGAAAATGGTTCAGCCAACCATTTCCTTCCTGACACTATAGGTCTAAAAGGAGGTTTTGCCATGTCTTTATGGATTTTAGGGAGTCCTTGAAAAACTGGAACAACTGGATGTTCCACATTAAAATATTGTGACAGACTATCAGTAATAAGAAAATTCTGTACACAATCGCGTACAGTAAAAAATATTGTACATTGCAAGTCCCAAATGAAATCTTGTTCAACCTTTTCATAGACATTGTCATCAGATAACATTTCCATCAGTGAGTTAATATAAAACACCCGATCTAAAATAACAATCGCCCCCCCCTTGTCTGCCATTTTAATGGTAATATTGGCATCATCCTGTAAAGTTTTCAAAGCTCTCCATTCTGAGTTGCTCAAATTGTAAAACACATGTCCCCTGTTACTAGTCAAATCTACAACATCCTTGTTGCTAAACAATTTAAATAAATCCTGCTCGCACTTGTTAATAAAAACTTCAAGAACTGCATTAAGTGGAGGTTAAAAAACTTTGCTTTTTGAAAGGTAATGACATAGAAAGTTCAGAAGCACTATCACAGAAATACATCTTAAGTGCTACATTTCTGGCAAATAGTCTTAAATTAACCAAAACATCTAATAATTCAGACTTCTTGGCCAGTATAAAATTAAGGCCATGTTGTAATAATGTTAACTCAGTTTCAGACAGTACCTTGTTTGAAAGATTCAGAATGAAGGACTTGTCGTCCTGTTCCAAAACTGTTTCAGAGTATGCGTAGTCTCCGATTGCTGGCATCCCCTCTTCCTCCCTCTGTTCAGCGATACATCACGTTCTAGTTCTCCTGTTCTCAACTACTTCACAGGAAGCAGTTACTGTAGTTCCCCAAAAACCTGTGTTGTAGAAGCATTCTTCCTCCTTACATCACGTAAAAAGGACTGTTTACAAATCCCTTCTGGCTGGGACTCCGTTCTTGCCGTTTCGTGATTAGAAGTAGATGCAGTTCCACTACTAGCAACTGCCGACCCAGAAGGGGAAGCTGAACAGTCTGTTACGTCAATTGATGCTTCTCTAGCTGGCTGAGCTGTTGCATTAGCGGCTGATGCATTAGTGGCATTCTGTCTAGGGCCACATAAACACATAACCATTTGTAAAGTCTGAGATGTCCCGATTCAGTTTCTTAATTTTTTGCATCTTAAGATGCATCTCATAAGCAGACACATTATCTACTATCTCATCAATAGCAGATAGACATGCTTCACGATCACAGCTATTTAGCAAATGTTGCTTCCGCTTTTCTATTGCTGTTAGTAGCTTGCTCTCAATAGGTGTAAAAAACTCTATTAAGAGGTGAATGTAAGCATAACTGTGTTCCAGATTCAAACGTTGCCATTTACACTTTTTTATGGCATAAAGGTGCTCACGAATCCTCTCAAAGAGCATTCTATTAGTTCCCCTGATCTCAATCTTTTACAGGGACTCATCCCTGTGGTAGCTGTAGATGTTGTGTTTATATAAATAGTACTAATGAATTTATACATCCTGTCTCTGGGCAAACTTTTTTCTTTAAAGTTAATGCTAATTGTAAGACCAAACCCTGGTTTATCTAACTACCTGCAAAGATTGTGACAGTTACTATATAGGGAAAACTAATAGAATGTTCTTTGAGAGGCTTCATGAGCACCTTTATGCCATAAAAAGTGTGATGCTACAAATGCTTTAGCTAAACGTGTTAGAATCTGACTTGCAACATAGTTTTGTTTTTAAAGTAATGGAGGTAGAATTTAACAATCCCAGAGGTGGTGATTTAAAGAATTATACTGAACAGAGAGAACTTCAGTGGATTTTGAGGTTTGGTGCTGAAAGGAAACCTGGCCTCAATGACAGGGCTTCTTTAAGACCCATTCTAAAATCAAGGGATTTAGTTAAGTGATAATTGATCATTTTAATAATTGATGACTGCTGCTTTACTATATAAATGTGTTTTGCTGTGATGTTATTTGTCTGAAGAAGTCCTTCGGTGTGAAAGCGCTCACCATTTGTTGTCAAGGTTTGTTTTTATTAAAATAATTGTGCTACAGCTTAGGAATCCTTCTACTTTTTTACTTGAGACTTTTACGAATAAATTGACTGTTTAGTTGTAGTTCAGTCTTTGAACCACAAGATGATGATGTTTCTAAAGATCTCTTTCCGTGACGTAATTTCCGTTTGGGTCACATGATTCAATGGAGGGTTATTTAAACTGTGTTCTTTGTTTTGCTCTTGTTGTCTGAAGAAGTTCATTTTAATAAATATGGACAAAAGCACTTACATCATTTAAAATTTAGTGTCTGATTCTTGATTTACCCTTCCACTTCTTCCTAGTACTTGTATTATTAGTTTTTGTGTTTTGTTTTGTCTGTTAGTTGGTTTGTCATGGAGTTGGAGGCAGGGATAGAACAAGGCAATCCTTTGCTGTTTTCACAAGAAGCGCCGAGTTTAAATACAGCTATCAGCAATCTTACTTTACTTGTGCAGCAATTGTCCCAATGGGTGGATGATTTATCACACAGAATTTCTCCTTCTTTTTTACCAGCTTCAGGAACTGTTATCAATTCGTGGAATATGAGACAGGATACTTTTGTGGACAATGGAAATCAGTGTTTTTGTTCTACTGCCTCTCATGTATCTCAAACGAATCATGTGCAAGCAGACATTCACCCAAACAGTGCCAATGATATTAATGAAGGCACTAGTGGACCGGGTGACTTTTCCACCCTATCGCAGTCTTCCATAGGGCTTATTGGTGTTCCGGTATCACAGCAGTGGTTGAACAAGCATGCAGAAGGCATGAGTAGTTCTGATTATTTAAATTTACAAGCATCAGCCAATGGAAGTGATATTAATAAAAATTTGAAACTGTTTGACTATAAGTTAGTTAAATATAAGAAATTACAGCTGGAAATCATTTATTTAAAAGAATGTTTACATAGGCAGCAAATCCCTAAAGGCTTGAGACAGAGGCGTTTTCCTAATGGCCTTGAGCCTAATTCTCCCTTTTATATTCAGCTGTTGAAATTGTTTGATAAACAAGGCTGTCACTTTATAGAAATACTGATCAAGTATTATTCTAGAATGTTGGACTCACTTGCAGGGCATTTGGATGTCCTCGATAAGTTAATTAGAACTGGTGTCAAGCTCCTAAAGTATAAATATAAATATAAATATAGTAGATTATTTGATAACGTTGATCAGTATCTGAATAAATCGATAGAAAATAAAGTAAAAAAAAAACTTGAAAGGGACAAATGTGAATATGAGAAGGAAGTAGCCTACCCACAAACTCCACCTTCACAAATTTGGGGTAATTTGGGTGGTAATAATGAGCTAAGAGCTTCTGATACTAATGTCAGTGAGGACATTAGTATAAATACCCATGAGGACCATCATTATGTCATATCAGAACAACTTAGACATAGTGAATGCTTAAGAGAGCAAAGAGGTCAACAGCCAGGGCCTACACCTAGTACCACTAATGACCAGTCTAAAACCAGGATTTTCATACATCTTTGAGGAGACATCAAGCCAATACAAGGAAGAAGGGGGCCAGTGGCAGAACCTGCAGCCCTGGAGGTCAAACAATCATCGCTGGAGATGAGTCCCGGCGACATGAGTGACCATTCTGGACTCAAAAATCAACAGAGAATGTGTACGGGTTGTTACTAATACACAAGGTTATTCTTAAATTTTCAATTATGCTGATGCTGATGTTGAAATTTCTTTAGCCAATATTTTGGCTAAAGGTTTAACTTTTGTTCCATCAAGGAGAACAGACCTTGCTAGTTTCGGACGTAAAACTGTTCATAAGTCAAATGAGCTTAACATTATTGTTTGGCTCTGATACTTGCTCTGATGGTCAATTCAGAATCAGTAGTTCATTTAATCTACCACTCCACCCTTTATTAGGTACTATTGAGCATATTTGTGAAATGGACATGAGGTCACTATTCTGTAAATGATGTAAATGTGATGATATTTATAATTTATGTCATTCTTTATGTAAGGGTTATGAAACCCAATAAAGGGGGGGGCTGGTCTTTATGGATATGGGTGACTATCAGTCTAGGATGTTTAAAATATTGAATGCAGATGCATATGAACCTGTACTGTTGAATGAAGTGAATGGGGCTTATGCTAGAATTAAATCTCATATCAATGACTTGCTGATCGATTTCTGTATTGATATAAATTTGTATAATTATTTGAATATGCCTTCACCATTAATCCGAGTTATTTCTGGGATCCTCAAAATCCATAAGGACTTACATGACCCCACTTTACAACCAATAGTGGATGGAAGAAATTCCATCACTTATGCTTCTGTGAAACTTGTAGATAGTAAGCTGAAATGATTTCTCGAACATAAACCCCCAATTTGTAAAGATTTATGGTCCTTTCTTGAAAAAAATAATAAGCTTGAATTTAAGGTAGAATTTAGTTTTATAACTGCTGATGTCAGAGATCTAGGACCAGTCATCCCCCATGAGCTAGGGATTCAATGGTTAACTGATTTTTTTATTAAAGAAAGGAGCAACCACTGACATCAGCCTAATAGGCTAATTATTAGATTTAAATTTGGCTAATAACTTCTTATATTTTGATAGCCAGTATTTCTTACAAAAAAGAGGGGTTCCTATGGGTTCACCATGTGAGGCCAGTTTTGCTAACGTTGTCATGGCCATGTGGGAAATGAGTTTTTATTTACGAACCCCATTATTAGAGAGAAGATATTTTTTCCACCTGTTACCTGGATGATATTTTTATCATCATAAAAGGTAAGGCTAATACAGGTTTAGGGGTTTATATCAGAAGCACAAACTTTCAAAAGTTTGAGTCTCATATGATCGACACCATATGAGCAAACTTTTTAAAGCTCGTAAGTTTTAACGGAGCTCGCCATAGGGAATATTTCCCTTTACTTCACTGTAGTGCGATCCTGGAATTGGTATATTTAAGTAGAAGGTGCAGGGGGGCTTGCCCCACATATCAGAGCATTCAAGTAAAGGTTTTTGTTTGTTTTGTTTTTTTATTACATGTTCAATGTTTTAAAACTGTGCTCATATGGTGTCGATCATATGAGAGTCGAAGTTTTGAAACTTCGAGCATATAATACAGACTCCAGATTTAGAATTACTTGATTATTTTAATAATTCTACTGATTTTCTGGAATTTACTTCTGATTATAATTCTGATGTGATTTCATTTTGAGATATGAAATAAGGAAAAATAAGGCAAATTTTAGATATACCTCGAAGATTTTTAGAAAAAGTATATATTCCAATTATTTTTTGCATTTTTCTAGCTCCCATCCTTTTCAGCAAAAATACTCTGTTGTAAAAGGCCAATTGGTCAGAGTGGCTAGGATGGTCAGTTTAGAAGTCTTTTTCAATAAGCGCAACAATTTAAGAGATACATTTCTTAAATGAGGGTATCCATCTATTTTAGTGGACCAATAAATTAACGAAGTACAATGTAAGAGATCTACTGGGTTCTTTAAACCAATTTTAAATCATGAGGGCGGGCTTGAAAGCAGTGGAAGATTTGGTGACTATAGAGATCAAGAGAGTAATTTATCAAAAACTGGCTTTAGTCTGAGTTTCATTACCCCTTTTAGTATTGATGCTATTTACCTTAAGGAAATTCTACATAAAAATAGGAACCTGTTGTTGGATGGTATAAATTTAAGACAGAAATTGGGTGATCATCCTAGGGCTGCGTTTAAGAAAGGTACCAATTTTAAAAATGTATCTGATTCTAAAAATTCATTTGATTCTAAGAAATTTCCTTTAACTAGATGTCCTGAAATGTACAAGTGTGAAGCTTGCCTTTATTGTAAATACGTTGATACTGGCAATCATTTTACAGTCAGTAATACCAATTATGAGATCAAGGGTAAGTTCAATTGTAACTGTAAATGCATTGTTTATCTGGGTAAGTGCTTGTTCTGTGAAAGTTTTTATATAGGTAAAAACAGAATGCAGATTTAGAGAATGACTATATGAACATATTTATAGTATTAATAAATTGCATGTTCATAATGCCCTAGCCAGGCATATATGACCTTTCCAGAACATCATTTAAAAATCAAAATAATTGAGCAAGTTTTGTCTGATGAAAGAGGGGGTCCTTGGCCTCTTAAATTGGAACGCTGTGAACTTAAGTGGCAAGTTTGAATAAATGTTTATACCTTTCCTGGGCTGAATGATACATGCTCAATACAGTGCTTATTAAAACTAAAGGCACTTGCTGTTCTCTCATATTATAGATCCCCAGCTCATGGGGGATGACTGCGCATAGATCTCTGACCTATGAACCTATGAACCTATATGGTAGCCAGGTACTTTTATGAATGAGTTGACTGTTTATTTATTTGTAGTTCAGTTTTTGAACCACAAGATGGTGCTGTTTCTAAAGATTTTTTTTTCATAGTTTCATAGTTTAGTACTAGGCTATCTGCCCTGAGGCATTTGCAAGCCTAGCCCTAGAGATGTGGCTTTCGCCACCCCATGTAGCGGTACTAAGGTGTATAGAATAAATTTAGAATACTGTGCCTTTGTCTAGTAGTGACACATTGAAGACCCCCTTACTTATTAAAATTAATTTACTGTGCCTCTGTTAAGTAGCAATACAGGGGTGACCCCCGGGGTAAACCTACGATCTCCCATCCACTCGTCAAGATTTCTCTTGAAGAGAGTCAGTGAGGGGCTCTGCCTAACATGGACTGGGATTTTGTTCCAGAGTATGGGAAGCCTCTGAGTTATGAATCTGTCCCTCCAGCATGTTCTATTCATGTTTGTACTGAGGTTTAAATCTTTGGCTCTCGTGGTTCTTATGGATTTTGATTTTTTGAGGTGGTGCATGTCCATCAATTCCTGGTTGGACATGGCCTTGTATGTCAGGCACAGATCACCTCTGAGCAGGCGGTATGCTACTGAATAGAGCTGGAGTTTCTTTAGCCTGGCAGCATAAGACATATGTTGGAAACCCTTGATCCTCTTGGTGAGGTACTTCTGGGGTCTCTCCAGCTGTTGTAAGTGCCGGGTGAGGTACATACCAAATGGGGCATTGTACTCAATCATGGGCCTGATAAGGGAGGAGTACAGGGGCATGATGACCTCCTTTGATCTGGATGTGAACCCCTTCATGATAAGGTGGGCAAGGTAGAAAGTCTTTCTAACCACTTTGGCAACTTGGGTGTCAAATGAGAGGTCACTATCGACTTGGGTCCCCAGGTCTCTGATTACTGAAACCACCTGAAATAAAAAAGACCACAGTAAAGAACTTCTCGAAAGCCGACTTCACACTTCTAAAGACTAGTGTGGTCTCCTTTAAGGCCCCGAGCAGTGGAAAACAGTACTCAAGCCGCTGAATCACTTACAAATGCCTTCTACCAGCACCTGCAGGACTGCATGGATAAGGCAATCCCTAGCAAAACAAAGACTCTTTGTACCAAAGGCAAGCGTCCAGTCTGGTGGACCCCAGCCATAAACAAACTCTACAACAAAAGGAGGAAGCTACTACAAGATAGAGCAAAATCCTTAAAAGGTAAGACACCCTTGATCACTATAAGTAAAAACTAAGAGCTCTCATAAAATCATCCAAAGCAAATTTTGAGAGAAAAATAGCTAAAGACTCAAAAGACAATCATAAGGCCTTCTTTAGCTATGTTAGAAACCTGGGAGGAAACTCCCAGATATGCTCAGAACTAGTTCAAAATGATGTGAAGATTACTGATCCTACAGACATTGCCAACATACTGGCTGACAGGTTCAGTGCAAACTTCTCCCCCTCTCCCCAAAGGAGAGATATCTATACCAGCGATTGCAGCCCCCAAACATCTCCAATGCCCAAGTGAGAACTGCTCTCTCCAAAGCAAAAACACAGCATCCATGGGACCTGATGGTGTCCCGGCTGTGTGCTCCATGAACTCAACGAGGAATTAAACCCACAGCTAGGACAGCTGTTTAATCATAGTCTTACCTCTGGATACGTACCCAGGGAGTGGCGCACTTCAACTGTGGTCCCACTTCACAAAGGCGGTGCCTCCACCGACCCTGGAAATTACCGGCCCATTAGCTTGACAAGCCTTATCTGCAAAGCCATGGAGAGGATCATAATGGACCTCATAAATAAAGACATAGGGAATTTGCAGACTTTGGATCCATCCCAGTTTGGCTTTGTCAAAGGCAGATCATGCCTTCTAAACTTGGTTGACTTTTTCGAAACAGTCACCAAAGCCATTGATGAGGCAAAGGCAGTCCATACAGCCTACCTCGATCTGGCGAAGGCCTTCGATACAATACCCCATTCGGGTATCATTGAAAAACTCATCAGCTTAAATGTTAACCCATACATCACAAGATGGGTTGCAAACTGGCTGAGTGACAGAACCCATAGGGTCAGAGTTGCTGGCGCCATGTCAGACTCAAAGCCTGTCACAAGTGGTGTACCACAGGGCTCAGTCCTGGGCCCACTCTTGTTTGGCATCTACTTTTCCGAAGTACAAGCAAACACAGGAGGGTTATGGCTGACAAAGTTTGCAGATGACTGCAAACTGGGCCATAGTAGAAAACATATCTGACACAGATATCCTTCAGAAGGGTCTCACAGAAGCGGATAACTGGTGCCAGAGCCATGGCCTAAAGTTAAATGCCAAAAATGCATAGTCATACCCTTCGGAAAAACAAGGTTACCCCTAGCTACCAAATAGGTGGCAATCCACTGAGCACAGAAGAAGTTATCAGGGACCTGGGGACCCAGGTTGATAGTAGTCTGTCATTCGACACCCATGTAGCTAAAGTAGTTAGGAAGACCTTCTACATTGCCCACCTTATCATGAAGGGATTCTCATCTAGATCAAGGGAGGTCATAGTCTCCCTATACTCATCACTCATCAGACCAATGATTGAGTACAATGCCCCATTCGGAATGTATCTGACCCAACACTTGCAGCAGCTGGAGAGGCCACAAAAGTTCCTCACCAAAAGGATAAAGGGTCTCAAACATCTGTCCTATGCTGCCCGACTAAAGAACTCCAGCTCTATTCAGTCGCTTACGCTTGCTCAGAGGTGACCTTTGCCTAACATACAAGGCCATGTCAAACCCAGATTTGATGAATATGCTTCACCTCAAAAATCTAGATCCATCAGAGCCACAAGGGCGGAGACTTAAACCTCGACACGGCTATTAATAGGATGTGCTGGAGGGATAGATTCATCACCCAAAGACTCCCTATGCTGTGGAATAAAATCCCGGTATATGTGAGGCAGAGCACCTCGCTGGCCTTGTTCAAGAGAAATCTTGACCAATGGATGGGAGATCGCAGATATACCCCAGGGATTACCTCAGTGTCACTGCTCAACAGAGGCACAGCAAAATAATGGGTATAGTTCCCCATACTAAAGGGGTGGCGTAAGCCACAAAACTATGGGCTAGGCTTGTAAATGCCCTCGGGCAGATAGCCTAGTATGAACCTATGAACCTATGAACCTATGAACTTTTTCGGTACTCAGTGGGTTACTGTCTATGTGATAATTTGTGGGTATTTTGTTTTTCCCAAAGGGGATGACTATACATTTCTCAGCATTCAGTTTAAGGCCGTGATTCTGGCACCAGTTGTCTGTTTCGGTGAGGCCTTTCTGTAGGATGTATGTGTCAGCTGGTGTATCGACTGTGGCGCCTAGTTTGCAGTCATCTGCGAACTTTGTCAGCCACAACCCTCCCATGTTTGCTTTCACATCTGAGAAGTAAATGCCAAACAAGAGGGGTCCCAGGACAGAGCCCTGTGGGACACCACTTGTGACTGGCTTTGAGTCTGACATGGCTTCCGCAATCTTGACTTTATGGGTTCTGTTCTTTAGCCAGTTTGCAACCCATCTTGTGACATATGGATTTATTTTTAAGCTGTTTAGCTTTTCTATGATCCCCGAGTGGGGTATTGTGTCAAAGGCTTTAGCCAAGTCCAGGTAGGCTGTATGGACTGCCTTGCCCTCATCAATGGCTCTAGTGACTGTTTCGAAAAAGTCAACCAGGTTCAAAAGGCAGAATCTGCCTTTTACAAAGCCGAACTGGGTGGGATCAAGTGTCTGTAGGCCCCCAATGTCGTTGTTTATGAGTTCCATAATAATTCTTTCCATAGCTTTGCAAACCAGGCTGGTCAAGCTTATGGGGCGGTAGTTCCCAGGGTCTGTAGTGGAGCCTCCCTTGTGGAGTGGTACCACTGTTGTTGTACGCCAGTGTTCAGGTACATATCCTGTAGTAAGGCTAAGGTTAACTAACATTTTTATATGCGGGTTTAGCTCCTCTTGGAGTTCACGTATCACGCAGCCGGGGATACCATCAGGTCCCATAGATGCTGTGTTTTTTGCTTTGTTGAGGGTGGTTCTCACCTGGACATCAGAGATGACAGGGAGGTTACATTCAGCTGGGATGAATATTTCTTCTTTTGGAGGTGAGGGAGGGGAGAAATTTGCACTGAACCTGTCTGCCAGAATGTTGGCAATATATGTGGGTTCGGTAAATTTTTTGTCATTCTGTACTAACTCTGAGCATATCTGAGTGTTTCTGCCCAGGTTTCTAACATAATTGAAGAATGTCTTGTGGTTATCTTTAGTGTCCTTGGCGATTTTTCTCTCAAAGTTGGCCTTGGATATTTTTATGAGAGAATGTAGCTTTCTACTAGTGCTGATCAGAGATGCCTTCCCTTTATGGGATTTTGCTCTGTCTTTCAGTAGCTTCCTTCTTTTGTTATACAATTTGTTTATGGCTGGGGTCCACCAGACAGGACACTTTCCTTTGGTGGAGAGGGTCTTGGTTTTATTTGGGATTGCACGATCCATGCATTCTTGGAGATGTCCGTAGAAAGCATATGTGTAGGATTCAGCATTGTGGGATGTGGTTTCCATTGGCCCTGAGGGCTTAAATGATACCATCTCAGTCTTGAGAAGTGTAAAGTCAGCTTTTGAGAAGTTTCTCACTGTAGTCTTTTGTGTTGGGGATGGAGGTGGTAAATGTATATCCAGGGTGATTAGTTTGTGGTCAGATCTCACCAGTGAGGGCAATACTTCCAGTGTGGAGCATTTTGTCCCCATGTTTGTGATGATCAGGTCTAGTATATTATCCCCCCTTGAGGGAGAGGTGACTAGCTGTTCCATTGTATTTGAGTTTATGAATTCCAGGAACCTTTGGGCTAGGGTGTTAGGGCTAGAATAGTGCACCCAGTCTATGTTAGGGTAGTTGAAGTCTCCCAATATGATGGTATTTGGTGAGACATTCATATCTTCCAATGTCTTCAGGAAGGCTGAGTGGGGTTCTTGAGATTGGGAGGGTGGTCTGTAACATGCAACCATTTGAAAAGCAGTTTTGCCTATGGTTAGCTGCACCTGGATGGTCTCCAATGTTTCATGAGTTGCCACTAACCTAGAGGTGTGGGTATCCTTGATGAATATGGACACTCCCCCTCCCTTTGTGGTTCGGCCCGGGTTTTTGGACCGAAAAGCATGATACGAGGTAAAGCCTGGTAGTGCTGGGGTGCTCTCAGGAGCCTTGAACCAGGTCTCAGTTACAGCGTAGACATCGATGTTCTCCATACTGAGGAGTGCTTCAAGAGCCTGCATCTTGAGAGTTAGACTTCTGGCGTTGAGCAGCATTACCCTTAATTTTTTTCCATTTTTGTTTTCTAAGGAGGTGGGTTTGTCTTTTGAGCCTTGCCTAAAAAAGGCACTATGGGGGTGGCAAGAGCCTTAGCCAATATCTGGAAGCCCAATGGTGACAGGTGCAAGCCGTCCCTTGCGAAGCAGCGTGGCTTGTCCAGCATGTCATCCCAAGCAGACAGACATTGGATCCCCCTAGAATGACACCAGTAATTGAGCCAATTATTAAAGCTGATCATCTTGTCTTTGTATTGTGGCATCATTCTTGGTGAGGGCAGGATGCTGCTCAGGGTCAGGGTCATACCAGCCTGGGCTACATAATCAGAGAGCTCCTCAATGTCTCTTTTCATGTAGTCCAAGGAGGTACGTCTCAGGTCATTCACGCCGGCATGAACAATGACGGAGTCATATTTGTACGTGCTTTTGAGTGACCTGAGTGCGTGTGTTATGTGGTGGATCCTAGCCCCCGATAGGCAGCTTACCATTACCCTCTCCTTGCTCAGCCTGATAAGTGGGACATCAGTGTGTCTGACTATAGAGTCACCTATCACTAGTGTATCAGGCATAGTGTTTGGCCTTAAGGGCTGTGATTTATTGACACACCGATTTATTGAAGTATGTGTTGCATGTGTTATGTTTTGAGGTGGTGGATTTTTGGGTGTCTGCTTTGGGAGCCTCTGTTGTTTTGGTAAGTTTTTTAATAGAGCCTTTTCAGTGATGTAATTTCCTAGTGAGTAACCTGATTCAATGGAGGGTTATTTAAACTGTGTTCTTTACTTTACTCTTGTTGTCTGAAGAAGTTTATTTTAATAAATACAGACAAAAGCACTTACATCATTTCAAATTTAGTTTCTGATTCTTGATTTACCCTTCCGCTTCTTCCTAGTACTTGTATTACTAGTTTTTGTGGGGGGGGGGGGCTTTTAATTGGTTTGTCATAGAGTTTGCGGCAGGGATAGAACAAGGCACTCCTTTGCTGTTTTCACAAGAAGCACTGAGTTTAAATACAGCTCTCAGCAATCTTACTTACTTGTGCAGCAATTGTCCCAATGAGTGGATGATTTATCACACAGAATTTCTCCTTCTTTTTTACCAGCTTCAGGAACTGTTGTTAATTCATGGAACATGAGGTAGGATACTTTTTTGGACAATGGAAATCAGTGTTTTTGTTCTGCTGCCTCTTATGTGTCCCAAATGAATCATGTGCAAGCAGACATTCACCCAAACAGTACCAATAATATTAATGAAGGCACTAGTGGACCAGGTGACTCTTCCATACTATTTCAGTCTTCCATAGGGCTTACTGGTGTTCCAGTATTACAGGAGTGGCTGAACAGGGATCCGGAGGGTAAGAGTAGTTCTGATGATTTAAATTTAGGAGCATCAGCCAATGGAAGTGATATTAACAAGAATTTGAAACAGTTTGACTGTAAGTTAGTTAATATAATAAATTACAGCTGGAAATCATTTATTTAAAAGAATGTTTACGTAGGCAGTAAATCAGTAAAGGCTTGAGACAGTGGCACTTTCTTAATGTCCTTCAGCCTAATTCTCCCTTTTATTTTGAGCTGTTGAAATTGTTTATAATAAACAAGGCTGTCGCTTTATAGAAATACTGATCAAGCATTATTCTAGACAGTTGGACTCACTTGCAGGGGATTTGGATGTCGTCCATAAGTTAATTAGAACTGATGTCAATTTTCTAAGGTATAAATATGAATATAGTAGATTATTTGACAACACTGATCAATATTTGAATAAACTGAGAGAAAATAAAGTAAAAAAATTTGAAAAGGGCAAATGAGAATATGAGAAGGGAGAAGCCTACACCTAACCTCCACCTTCATTAGTATAAATCCCCATCATGATGTCATATTGGAACAACAACTTAGACATAGTGAATGTTTAAGCGAGCAAAGAGGTAAACAGCCAGGGCCTATGCCTAGTACCACTAACAACCAGTCTAATAACTAGGATTTTCATACATCTTCACAGAGAAATCAAACCAATACAAGGAGGAAAGGGAGCCAATGGCAGAACCCATGGCCCCCGAGGTCGAACAATTGTCGCCGGAGATGAGTACCGGCAGCATGAGTGACCATTCTGGACTCAAGATCAACAGAGAATGTGTACAGGTAGTTACTAATACATAAGGTGACTTTAAAATTTTCAATTATGCTGATGTTGATGTTGAAATTTCTTTAACCAATATTTTGGCTAAAGGTTTAACTTTTGTTCCATCAAGGAGAGCAAACTTTGCTAGTACTATTTTGGACTTAAAACTGTTCACACGTAAAATGAGCTTAACATTATTGTCTGGTTCTGATACTTGTTCTGATGGACAATTCAGAGTCAGTAGTTCATTTAATCTACCACTCCACCATTTATTAGGTACCATTAAGCAGATTTGTGAAATGGACATAAGGTTACTATTGTGTAAATGATGTAAATGTGATGATATGTATAATTTAAATAAGGATGAACAAGATTTGATTTGTTCTTTATGTCATTCTAATGTAAGGGTTATGAAACCCGATAAAGGGGGAGGGCTGATTTTTATGGATATGGGTGACTATCAGTCTAGGATGTTTAAAATATTGAATGCAGATATATATGAACCTGTCACATTGAATGAAATGAACGGGGCTTATGCTAGAATTAAATCTCATATCAATGACTTGCTGATTGATTTCCATATTGATAATATGTCTTTACCCATAATCCCAGTTATTTTTGGGATCCCCAAAATCCATAATGACTTACATGACCCCCCTTTATGACCAATAGTGGATGGAAGAAATTCCATCACTCATGCTTCTGTGAAATTTGTAAATAGTAAGCTGAAGAGATTTTTCAAACATGAACCCCAAATTTGTAAAGATTCATTGTCATTTCTTGAAAAAAATTAACGTGCTTGAATTTAAGGTCAAATTTAATTTCCTAACTGTTTGTCAGAGATCTATGCACAGTCATCCCCATGAGCTGGGGATTCAATGGGTAATTGATTTTTTATTAAAGAAAGGAGCAACACTGATGACATCAGCCTAATAGGGGAATTATTATTTTTAATTTTGGCTAATAACTTCTTATATTTTGATGGCCAGTATTTCTTACAAAAAAGAGGAGTTGCTATGGGTTCACCAGGTGTGGCCAGTTTTGCTAATGTTGTCATGGCCATGTGTGAACATGAGTTTTTATTTATGAATCCCATTATTAGAGAAAATATTTGTTTTACACCTATTACCTAGATGATATTTTTATCATCATAAAGGGTAATGATGATACAGGTTTAGATTTACTTGAATATTTTAATAATTCTACTGATTTTCTGGAATTTACTTCTGATTATAATTGTGATGTGATTTCATTTTAAGATATTGAATTAAGGAAAGTTAAGGCAAATTTTAGATATACCTTGAAGATTTTAAGAAAAAAGTACATATTCCAATTCTTTTTTACATTTTTCTAGCTCCCATCCTTTTCACCAAAAATGCTCTGTTGTAAAAGGCCAATTGGTCAGAGCAGCTAGGATGGTCAGTTTAGAACAAGACTTTTTCAATGATTGGACAATTTAAGGGATATGTTTCTTAAAAGAGGGTATCAATCTATTTTAGTGTACCAATTAATTAACGATGTACAAAGTAAGAGATCTACTGGGTTCTTTAAACCAATTTTAAATCATGAGGGCTGGCTGGAAAGCACTGGTAGGTTTGGTGACCATAGAGTTCAAGAGAGTAATTTATCAAAAACTGGCTTTAGTTAGAGTTTCATTACCCATTTTAGTATTGATGCTGTTTACCTTAAGGAAATTCCACATACAAATTGGAACCTATTGTTAGATAATATTAATTTAAAAAAGAAATTTGGTGATCATACTAGGGCTGTTTTTAAGAAAGGTACAAATTTAAAAAATTTTTTGGGATTCTAAAAATTCATTTGATTCTAAGAAATTTCCTTTAACCAGATGCCCTGGAATGTATAAGTGCGAAGCTTGCTCTTATTGTAAATATGTTGATACTGGCAATAATTGTACGGTCAGTAATACCACTTATGAGATCAAGGGTAGGTTTAATATTAACTCTAAAGGCATTGTTTATCTGGTTAAGTGCTTGTTCTATGAAAGTTCCAATATAAGTAAAACAGAACACAGATTTAGAGGACGACTGTATGAAGATATTTATAGTATTAATAAATTGTATGTTCATAATGCCCTAGCCAGACATATTATGACCTTTCCAGAACATCATTTTAAAATCAAAATAATTGAGCAAGTTTTGTCTGATGAAAGAGGGGGCCCTTGGACTCTTAAATTGGAACGCTGTGAACTTAAGTGGCAAATTCAATTAAATGCTTATAGCTTTCCTGGGCTGAATGATACATGCTCAATAAAGTGCTTATTAAAACTGAAGGCACTGGATAGGTAATATTTTTGTTTTTAAGTATTAATATGTGATGGTTTTTATGGTTGTATTTCATTTCAATGTGTTTTCTATTCTATCATAGTATCTGGTAACCAGGTACTTTTATGAATGAGTTGACTGTTTATTTAGTTGTAGTTCAGTCTTTGAACCACAAGATAGTGCTGTTTCTAAAGATTTGTTTTAGTGATGTAATTTTTTTTGAGTAACATGATACAATAGAGGGTTATTTAAACTGTTTGCTTTGCTTTGCTCTTGTTGTCTGAAGAAGTTCCTTTTAATAAATACAAACAAAAGCACTTACATCATTTAAACTTCAGTGTCTGATTCTTGATTTACCTTTCCACTTCTTCCTAGTACTTGTATTACTAGTTTTTGTGGGGGGTTCTTGGCTTTTAAAGGTTTGTCATGGAGTTGGTGGCAGGGATAGAACAAGGCACTCCTTTGCCGTTTTCACAAGAAGCTCTGAGTTTAAATACAGCTCTCAGCAATCTTACTTTACTTGTGCAGCAATTGTCCCAATGGGTGGATGATTTATCACACAGAATTTCTCCTTCATTTTACCAGCTTCAGGAACTGTTGTTAATTCCAGGAATATGAGGCAGGATATTTTTGTGGACAATGGATATCAGTGTTTTTGTTCTACTGCCTCTTTAGTGTCCCAAACGAATCTCGTGCAAGCAGACATTCACACAAAAAGTGCCAATGATATTAATGAAGGCACTAGTGAACCAATCTTCCATAGGGCTTATTGGTGTTCCAGTATTACAGGAGTGGCTGAACAAGCATCCGGAGGGTATGAGGTGTTCTGATGATTTAAATTTAGGAGCATCTGCCAATGGAAGTGATATTAATAAGAATTTAAAACGTTTTGACTATAAGTTAGTTAATATAAGAAATTACAGCTGGAAATCATTTATTTAGAAGAATGTTTATGTAGGCAGTAAATCCCTAAAGGCTTGAAACAGTGGCATTTTCCTAACAGCCTTGAGCCTAATTCTTGCTTTTATTTTGAGCTTCTGGTACCTATCTTTAAGAATAAGGGTGATGTGCAGAGCTGCAGTAACTACAGAGGGATAAAATTGATCAGTCACAGCTTGAAGTTATGGGAAAGAGTAGTGGAAGCTAGGTTAAGAAGGGAGGTGATGATTCATGATCAGCAGTATGGTTTCATGTCAGGAAAGAGCACTACAGATGTGATGTTTGCTCTGAGAGTGTTGTTGGAGAAATACAGAGAAGGTCAGAAGGAGTTGCACTGTGTCTTTGTGGACTTAGAGAAAGCATATCACAGGGTGCCTAGAGAGGAGTTGTGGCATTGTATGAGGAAGTCGGGAGTGGCAGAGAAGTATGTAAGAGTGGTACAGGATATGTACGAGGGTAGTGTGACATTGGTGAGGACTGCGGTGGGAGTGACAGATACGTTTAAGGTGGAGGTGGGATTACATCAAGGATCAGTTCTGAGCCCTTTCTTATTAGCAGTGGTGATAGACAGGTTGACAGATGAGATCAGACAGGATGCCCAGTGGACTATGATGTTTTCAGATGACATTGTGATATGTAGGAGAGTAGGGACCAGGTTGAGGAGAACCTGGAGAGGTGGAGATATGCTTTAGAGAGAAGAGGAATTAAGGTCAGCAGGGCTAAAACAGAATATATGTGTGTAAATGAGAGGGAGGGTAGAGGAATGGTGAGGATGCAGGGAGTAGAGTTGGTAAAGGTGGATGAGTTTAAGTACTTGGGATCAAAGTTTAGAGTAATGGTGAGTGTGGAAGAGAGGTGAAGAAGAGAGTACAGGCAGGGTGGAATGAGTGTAGAAGAGTGTCAAGAGTGATTTGTGACAGACGGGTACCAGTAAGAGTGAAAGGGAAGGTCTACAAGAGGATAGTGAGACCAGCTATGTTATATGGGTTGGAGACGGTGGCATTAACAAAAAGGCAGGAGTCAGAGCTGGATGTGGCAGAGTTAAAGATGTTAAGATTTGCACTGGGTGTGACTAGGATGGACTGGATTAGGAATCAGTATATTAGAGGGTCAGCTCAGGTTGGACAGTTTGAAGACAAAGCAAGAGAGGCGAGATTGCGTTGGTTTGGACATGTGCTGAGGAGTGATGCTGGGTATATTGGGAAAAGGGTGCAAAGGATGGAGCTGCCAGGTAAGAAGAAAAGAGGAAGGCCTAAGATAAGGTTTATGGATGTGGTGAGAGAGGACATGCAGGCGGCTGGTGTGAAAGAGCATTATGCAGAGGACAGGAAGAAATGGAAACAGATGATCCACTGTGGCGACCCCTAACAGGAACAGCCGAAAGAAGATGATGATTTTGAGCTGTTGAAATTATTTGATAAACAAGGCTGTCCTTTATAGAAATACTGATCAAGCATTATTCTAGACTGTTGGACTCATTTGCAGAGGATTTGGATGTCGTCCATAAGTTAATTTGAACTGCTGTCAATTTCCTAAGGTATAAATATCAATACAGTAGATTATTTGACAACATTGATCAGTATTTGAAAAAACTGAGAGAAAAAAAAGTAAAACACTTCAAAAGGACAAATGTGAATATGAGAAGGGAGAAGCCTACACCCAACTTCCACCTTTATAAATTTGGGGTAATTTGGGTGGTAATAATGTACTAACAGCTTCTGATACTAATATCAGTGAGGACATTAGTATAGATACACATCATGATGTCATATCGGAACAACAACTTAGACATAATGAATGCTTAAGCGAGCAAAGAGGTCAACAGCCAGGGAATATGCCTAGTACCACTAACAACCAGTCTAATAACCAGGATTTTCGTACATCTTCTAGGATAAATCAAACCAATATGAAGAGGAAAGGGGACCAACGGCAGAACCCATAGCCCCGGAGGTCGAACAATTGTCACCAGAGGTGAGTACTGGCTACATGAGTGACTATTCTGGACACAAAATCAAAAGAGAATGTGTACAGCTTGTTACTAATACATAAGGTGACTTTAAAATTTTCAATTATGCTGATGTTGATGTTGAAATTTCTTTAGCCAATACTTTGGCTAAAGGTTTAACGTTTGTTCCATTAAGAAGAGCAGACCTTGCTATTACTATTTTGGAGTTAAAGCTGTTAAAACTTAAAATGAGCTTAATATTATTGTCTGGTTCTGGGACTTGTTCTGATGGACAATTCAGAGTCAGTAGTTCATTTAATCTACCACTCTACCCTTTATTAGTTACTTTTAAGCAGATTTGTGAAATGGACATGAGGTCACTATTGTGTAAATGACGTAAATGTGATATGTATAATTTAAATAAGGATGAACAAGATTTGATTTGTTCTTTACATCGTTCTAATGTAAGGGTTATGAAACCTGATAAAGGGGGAGGGCTGATTTTTATGGATAAGGATGACTATCAGTCTAGAATGTATAAAGTATTGAATGCGGATACATATGAACCTGTGTCATTGAATGAAGTGAACGGGGCTTATGCTAGAATTAAATCTCATCTCAATGACTTGCTGGTTGATTTCCATATTGATATAAATTTGCATAATTATTTGAATATGCCTTCACCATTAATCTCAGTTATTTTTGGAATCCCCAAAATCCGTAACAACTTACATGACCCCCCCCCCCCTTTATGACCAATAGTGGATGGAAGAAATTCCATTACTTATGCTTCTGTGAAATTTCTAAATAGTAAGCTGAAGTGATTTCTCAAACATGAACCCCAAATTTGTAAAGATTTATAGTCCTTTCTTGAAAAAAATAAATGAGCTTGAACTTAAGGCCAAATTTAATTTTCTAACTGTTGATGTCAGAGATCTATACGCAGTCATAGGTTCATAGGTAGGTACTAGGCTATCAGCCCTAAGGCCTATACAAGCCCAGCCAAAAAAGGTCCCCTGGCTTTCGCTACCCAAGAAAATTATTTTCCTGTGTCCCCTGTTGAGCAGGGCCACAGAGGTGATCCCAGGGTGAATTACCTATTTCCCATCCAATCATCAAGATTGTTTTAAAGAGTGCTAATGAGGAGCTTTGTTTGTTATAGATAGGTAGTTTGTTCCAGTGTATGGGAAGTCTCTGGGACAGGAATCTATCCCTCCAGCATGTTCTGTTTATTGTGGTGACAAGGTTTAGGTCCCTAGAGCGTGTACCTCGGATGGATTGGGATTTCTTTAAGTGGAGCATGTCCAATAGCTCTGGGTTTGACATAGCTTTGTATGTTAGGCAGAGATCGCCTCTGAGTAAGCAATATGCGACGGAGTAAAGCTGGAGTTTTCTGAGATGGTCTGAGTAGGGCATCTGTTTGAGAATGGTAATCTTCTTTGTGAGGTATTTCTGTGGCCTTTCCAGTTGTTGTAGATGTCTTATGAGGTACATACCAAAAGGGGAGTTGTACTTTATAATGGGTCTAATTAGTGATGAGTAGAGGGGAACAATTACCTCTTTTTTTCCTGGATGACAATACTTTTCTGATGAGGTGTGCCACACAGAAGAATTTCCTGACTACTGTGCCGATGTGATTATCAAAGGAGAGACTACTGTTGATCTGTGTCCCAAGGTCTCTTATCACACTTTCGGTGTTAAGCAGACTACCACCTATGTGGTAGCTCAGGGGTACAGAGTTTTTACCAAAGGGGATGACAATGCACTTTTTGGCATTGAGCTTGAGGCCATGGCTTTGACACTAGCCATCTGTCTCAGTGAGGATCTTTTGTAGGATGTCCACATCGTTAGGAGTTTCAGTTATGGCTCCCAATTTGCAGTCATCTGCCAACTTCATTAGCCAAAGACCTTCTGTGTTAGCCTGTACTACAGAAAAGTAGATACCAAACAGGAGAGGACCCAAGACTGAACCCTGTGGTACTCCACTTATCACTGGTCTGAAGTCAGATTTGGAGTCTGCTACTTTCACAGTGTGGGTTCCCTCAGTGAGCCAGTTGGCAACCCATCTTGTGACATAGGGATTTATACCTAATTTAGTGAGTTTATCTATAATTCCACAGTGGGCGATGGTGTCAAAAGCCTTGGCGAGATCTAAATAGGCTGTGTGAACCACCTTACCCTTGTCTACGGGTCAATCAGGTTTAGGAGACATGCTCTGCCTTTTACAAAACTGAACTGGGTGGGGACTTGTGATGTGACTAATTGTGATGTGATTTCATTTAAAGATATTGAATTAAGGAAAGTTAAGGCAAATTTTAGATATACCTTGAAGATTTTAAGATAAAGTACATATTCCAATTCTTTTTTGCATTTTTCTAGCTCCCATCCTTTTCCCCAAAAATGCTCTGCTGTAAAAAGCCAATTGGTCAGAGCAGCTAGGATGGTCAGTAATCCCCAAGAGCTGGGGATTCAATGGGCAATTGATTTTTTATTAAAAAAAGGAGCAACCACTGATGGCATCAGCCTAATAGGGGAATTATTAGATTTAATTTTGGCTAATAACTTCTTATATTTTGATGGCCAGTATTTCTTACAAAAAAGAGGGGTTGCTATGGGTTCACCAGGTGGGGCCAGTCTTGCTAATGTTGTCTTGGCCATGTGGGAACGTGAGTTTTTATTTATGAACCCCATTATTAGAGAGAAGATTTTTTTTACACCTATTACCTAGATGATATTTTATCATCATAAAGGGTAATGCTGATACAGGTTTAGAATTATTTGAATATTTTAATAATTCTACTGATTTTCTGGAATTTACTTCTGATTATAATTGTGATGTGATTTCATTTTAAGATATTCAATTAAGGAAAGTTAAGGCAAATTTTAGATATACATTGAAGATTTTAAGAAAAAGTACATATTCCAATTCTTTTTGCATTTGTCTAGCTCCCATCCTTTTCACCAAAAATTCTCAATGATGATGTCAATTTCCTAAGGTAAAAATATGAATACAGTAGATTATTTGACAACATTGATCAGTATTTGAATAAACTGAGAGAAAATAAAGTAAAAAACTTGAAAAGGACAAATGTGAATATGAGAAGGGAGAAGCCTACACCCAAGCTCTACCTTTACAAATTTGGGGTAATTTGGGTGGTAATAATGAACTAAGAGTTTCTGATACTAATGTCACTGAGGACATTAGTATAGATAACCATTATGATGTCATATCAGAACAACAACTTAGACGTAGTGAATGCTTAAGCGAGCAAAGAGGTCAACAGCCAGGGCCTACGCCTAGTACCACTAACAACCAGTCTAATAGCCAGGATTTTCATACATCTTCGAGGATAAATCAAACCAATACAAGGAGGAAAGGGGACCAATGGCAGAACCCATGGCCCTGGAAGTCAAACAACTGTCACCAGAGATGAATACCAGCGACATGAGTGACCATTCTGGACTCAAAATCAACAGATAATGTGTACGAGTTGTTACTAATACACAAGGTGACTTTAAAATTTTCACTTATGCTGATGTTGATGTTGAAATTTCTTTAGCCAATACTTTGGCTAAAGGTTTAACTTTTGTTCCATTAAGGAGAGCAGGCCATGCTAGTACTATTTTAGACTTAAAACTCTTAACACGTAAAATGAGCTTAATATTATTGTCTGGTTCTGATACTTGTTCTGATGGACAATTCAGAGTCAGTAGTTCATTTAATCTACCACTCCACCCTTTAGCAGGTACTTTTGAGCAGATTTATGAAATGGACATGAGGTCACTATTGTGTAAACGACGTAAATGTGATGATATGTATAATTTAAATGAGGATGAACAAGATATGTTGTTCTAATGTAAGGGTTATGAAACCCGATAAAGGGGGAGTGCAGATTTTTATGGATATGAGTGACTATCAATCTAGGATGTTAATTGAATGCGGATGCATATGAACCTGTGTCGCTGAATTAAGTGAACAGGGCTTATGCTAGAAATAAATCTCATATCAATGACTTGCTGATTGATTTCCATATTGATATAAATTTGTATAATTATTTGAATATGCCTTCACCATTAATCCCAGTTATTTTTGGAATCCCCAAAATCCATAATGACTTACATGACCCCCTTTTATGACCAATAGTGGATGAAAGAAATTCCATCACTTATGCTTCTGTGAAATTTGTAAATAGTAAGCTGAAGAGATTTGTCAAATATAAACCCCAAATTTGTAAAGATTTGTTGTCCTTTCTTGAAAAAATTAATGAGCTTGAACTTAAGGCCAAATTTAATTTTCTAACTGTTGATGTCAGAGATGTATACACAGTCGTCCCATAAGCTGGGGATTCAATGGGTAACTGATTTTGTTATTAAAGAAAGGAGCAACTACTGATGACATCAGCCTAATAGGGGAATTATTAGATTTAATTTTGTCTAATAACATCTTATATTTTGATGGCCAGTATTCCTTACAAAAAAGAGGGGTTGCTATGGGTTCATCAGGTGGGGCCAGTTTTGTTAATGTTGTCAGGGCCATGTGGGAACATGAGTTTTTATTTAAGAACCCCATTATTAGAAAGAAGATATTTTTTACACCCATTACCTGGGTGATATTTTTATCATCATAAAGGGTAATGCTGATACAGGTTTAGAATTACTTGAATATTTTAATAATTCTACTGATTTTCTGGAATTTACTTCTGATTATAATTGTAATGTGATTTTATTTTGAGATATTGATTAAGGAAAGTTAAGGCAAATTTTAGATATACCTTGAATATTTTTAGAAAAAAGTACATATTCCAATTCTTTTTTGCATTTTTCTAGCTCCCATCCTTTTCACCAAAAATGCTCTGTTGTAAAAGGCCAATTGGTCAGAGGAGCTAGGATGGTCAGTTTAGAACAAGACTTTTTCAATGAGTGGACAATTTAAGCAATGTGCTTCTTAAATGAGGGTATCCATCTATTTTAGTGGACCAATTAATTAATGAAGTACAAAGTAAGAGATCTACTGGATTCTTTAAACCAATTTTAAATCATGAGGGCTGGCTGGAAAGCACTGGAAGGTTTGGTGACCATAGAGTTCAAGAGAATAATTTATCAAAAACTGTCTTTAGTCTGAGTTTCATTACCCCTTTTAGTATTGATGCTATTTACCTTAAGGAAATTCTACATAAAAATTGGAACCTATTGTTGGATGATATTAATTTAAAACAGAAATTGGGTGATCATCCTAGGGCTGTTTTTAAGAAAGGTACAAATTTTAAAAATGTATTTGCCTTTAAAAATTCATTTGATTCTAAGAAATTTCCTTTAATTAGATGCTCTAGAATGTATAAGTGCGAAAGTTGCTCTTATTGCAAATATGTTGATACCGGCAATATTGTTACAGTCAGTAATACCAATTATGAGATCAAGGGTAGGTTTAATTGTAACTCTAAAGGCATTGTTTATCTGACTAAGTGCTTGTTCTGCAAAAGTTTTTACTTAGGTAAAACAGGACGCAGATTTAGAGAACAACTATATGAACATATTTATAGTATTAATAAACTGCATGTTCATAATGCCCTAGCCAGACATATTATGACCTTTCCAGAACATCATTTTAAAATCAAAATAATTGAGCAAGTTTTGTCTGATGAAAGAGGGGGTCCTTGGACTCTTAAACTGGAACACTGTGAACTTAAGTGGCAAGTTCGATTAAATGCTAATAGCTTTCCTGGGTTGAATGATACATGCTCAATATAGTGCTTATTAAAATTGAAGGCACTGGATAGGTAATATTTTTGGTTTTAAGTGTTTATATGTGCTGGTTTTTATGGTTGTATTTCATTTCAATGTGTTTTCTGTTCTATCATATTATATGGTAGCCAGGTACTTTTACGAATGAATTGACTGTTTATTTAGTTGTAGTTCAGGCTTTGAACCACAAGATGGTGTTGTTTCTAAAGATTTGTTTCAGTGATGCAATTTCCTTTTGGGTCTCATGATTCAATGGAGGGTTATTTAAACTGTGTTCTTTGCTTTGCTCTTGTTGTCTGAAGAAGTTTGTTTTAATAAATATGGACAAAAGTGCTTACATCATTTAAAATTCAGTGTCTGATTCTTGATTTACCCTTCCACTTCTTCCTAGTACTTCAACGAAAAACACAGAGGAAATGCAGTGTAGGCTCCAAAAAATGTATTTTATTGCAGCACGATACTTAAAAATTAATGTCATGTAAAATAGATGATCAAAACGCTATGTTCAAGGACAGGTGAAACAGATAAAACAATTTATAAATGCTGAACGTCACTGGTTTAGCACTTTCACCACCATATGTTGGCTTCTTCAGAACCAGTAAATCTTGTTGCTCTAAGGTTTAAATAACTTTTTTGGCGCCAGTTTTCTGACCGCCGTTCTTAAAGTCAAATCGACCCATTTAAATAGTTAAAATAACATTCTAATCTAAAAACATTTTACAGAACCCGTCATATACTAGAAATAAACTGTATGTCAAAATTTGATAAAATGTTATGAAATAATAAAATGATAAAATAACTATAGTATGTATACAATTGCTTCAGAAACCTGTTAATTACTAAGACATGCCTATAAATGTAAATGTGATGTAATGTATATTAAACAATATATATTTTTCTCTACAATATATCTTTATATGTGTTTCAATTGCTTCCATCAAAATATTGAAACACAATTATGCTTCACTAGTTGAATAAACAATAACATCAAATGCAACACATAATATTCAAATCCCAATTTGTTGGACTCAACTTCTCATCATTCTTTTTACTAAAATGGGTTTTGTTGATATGTTGTCATTTGAGTCCAACAAATTGGGATTTGAATATTATGTGTTGCATTTGATGTTATTGTTTATTCAACTAGTGAAGTATAATTGTGTTTCAATATTTTGATGGAAGCAATTGAAACACATATTGAGATATATTGTAGAGAAAAATATATATTGTTTAATATACATCACATTTACATTTATAGGCATGTCTTAGTAATTAACAGGTTTCTGAAGCAATTGTATACATACCATATATATTTTATCATTTTATTATTTCATAACATTTTATCAAATTTTGGACATACAGTTTATTTCTAGTATATGATGGGTTCTGTAAAATGTTTTTAGATTAGAATGTTATTTTAACTATTTAAATGGGTCGATTTGACTTTAAGAACAGTGGTCAGAAAACTGGCGCCAAAAAAGTTATTTAAACCTTAGAGCAACAAGATTTACTGGTTCTGAAGAAGCCAACATATGTTGGTGGAAGCGCTAAACCAGTGACGTTCAGCATTTATAAATTGTTTTTTCTGTTTCACCTGTCCTTGAACATAGCGTTTTGATCATCTATTTTGCATGACATTAATTTTTAAGTATCGTGCTGCAATAAAATACATTTTTTGGAGCCTACACTGTGTTTCCTCTGTTTTTCATTGCTACACACAGAGACAATAGCGTAGTTGTTAGATTCAATGGAAATTTCTTTCGTCCTTGTACTTGTATTACTAGTTTTTGTAAAATTAAGTTTTGCTCACTATTACCAGTCATTTTTCCAATATGACCAAGAATGGGAAAAAATAAAAGCACTCCTCAATGATATAATCTGTATTATTAAAACAAAGAAAACAGCCCCCATCAATTCCTGCATCCTGTCTAAAACTTTCTAGTGTGGTTCCAGTATCCCTCTGCCTTTCTTTCAAATGTTTTTACAGTCTGAAACCACAGAAAGGTATCTGCAGTGGAGACTCGTCTTCATGGACTATGAGCTACTCTCAGGAAGTGGTAAGAATATTGATTTCCTTATTATTTCAATATTTGGCTGAACAAACTCCTTTCACTTTGCTGTTTTATAACATTTTAAACCCAGCTGTTTTAATATACTATCAATGAATCTTACTATCATGAACAATGAGAATTGCAGAATTGCATCATTCTTTTTTTTTCAAAAACATTTTTATTTAGTTTTCATCATAAACATATGCAAATGTACATATAACAAATACAATAAAACAAAAACAAAACTATTTACAATATTTACATTCATCCATGATAAACAATCATTTTATCTATGAGACATTATCAGTATTTGTTCAAAAGGTTTTCTAATTTTTGCCATGCTATTTTTTATGAGTAATGTTATGAGTTCTGTAACAAATGGTTTGCAGTTCTTTTTTACAAACAACTTTTGCTAAATTAATAAAATCTTTAAACATCAAATCTTGTTTACTTTTCTACTTCAAAGTAATAACTTTTCTGCAAATCTGAGATTTAGGTCTTACATAAGGTATATGAACATTGAATAGGATTAGTGAGTAAGAAATATGACAGTTTTCAGATCAACTTGCATCATTCTTGATGAGGAGTTCTCTATAATGAATATTTTGACTGGGCCAAAATGAATGAAAGTTGCAAAGGTTATGAGCTAGTGTTTAACTTTTAAATATCTCATTGAAAACTTTTTGCACACTGTTTTTTAACAAAGCTTCTATGGCACTTTCATGCAATGCTTGCACTCCTTCCCAAGGCTGTGCAATGCTACAGCTGCTATATTTATGAAGGGGGTATCTGGAGATTGCTCACTTGCAAATTCCCTTGGTATTAATGTAATCATCACAATATGAAGGAACTGCTGAGAACAATAGAAGATGGTTAAACATTTTGATAAGCTGAATTAAACACAAGACAAAATTACACATTACCTGTACTTTGGTAGTCAGTTTTGTGCCATTCCCCTTTGCAATTTTTTCTGCTACATTCATGGCTTCAGTATTTCTATTTTGTGAGAGTAGCCATCTTGGAGATTCTGGAAGGAACCTGATATATAAACAAGAGTCAGACTGAATGTACTATTAAATAATTAGCACTACACTTAGACAAACATTTAATAAAAATCATGGGCAAATATTTTGTAAAAGGCACACCAGTGACTAATTCTAAAAATGTAGCCCAGCCTCAAACATGTAAGAAATATAAAATGGTAACTGTATACTTCAGGTGTTATTCTAATATTTCCATATTTTTATATGTAAAGCTATATTTCTGAAACCATAATTAAGGCTTCATAAATGTTTCTAGTTGACTATTTCAGCTTCTAGAAACAGAAGTGCACACAGTCTGCAAGTGCCAATGACTTGTTGAATCCTTATATACCAGCAGATATGTACAAAAATTGAGTCAGCTCTCCAGTTAATACGCTCCTAGTTTTGGATGTGGCTTACTGACATTTGAATATCTATTCAATCCCTACTAGTTGCAAATTTTTTGCAGAATTCTCATAGGAGTAAAAAGTGATTAAGCCAGGCCTAGCATATGCTCTGTATGCGAAGTCTGTGTATTAGGACACTGGTGAAAGTACCGATGCTCAGATATTGGGTGGTGGGCCCTTGTTAGCAGCTGCCATTAAGTTTTTTTTTCTGTAAATGTTAATGTCCATTTAAGTAGTTTAGTAAATACTGTTATATCCTGGGTTAACTTACACTCCTACTATGAATAAAAAGAGGGTTTAGTATACTAAAAGTACTCAGATGCCTGGAGAGGGAGGCAGTGTGTGGAAATTGTAGGGCTGGTTCCTTCACTCAAAAAACAATGATGCTCTGTGTGCTAGCATGTGAGAAATGTGCTGATGAGCTGTTGTGCTAATTCTATTTACGGCAGTATCCTACCCCCCATTTCAATTCACCAAGTTGGTATGCAGGTCAAGATAGTGCTGAAAAAGACTGTAAAACCTTGTATTTCTGTGAAAGCTATTGCAGTCATACCTTGTTTATGCACTCCAGAATCAGTATTAGTGGGTTATACATAACCAAATTAGTTTTAACTTGTTAAGAACATCCACATCTGAGTATATTATCAGATGGACTGACATGTTATCAATACTCAGACTCACAGGTTCATAGAATATTAATGACAAAACAGCTAAAAGCCCTGAAACAGCACCAGAACTGGATCATGTTCCTTAGCCCTCCAGCAAATGTCAAGTTAACTTTGCGCATACATAAAGAAGTAAATATAAAAATGAAAAATCTGACTCTACTCCAGTATCTGGAATGAATAACTAGGATCACCAACATATCCGAGTTGTCATTACTGTATATTTCATTCCAAAAAGTCAGTATTTATTTATTTATTTTATTTTACATTTGTTGACCAGGCTAGTCTAACTGGATATATGTCCATTTTCAGTAGAGGCCAGGGGAGAAAAGCTCCACATAAAACAGATAAAGAAACAGAACATTAAAACTTCAGTTACAGAACATTAGAGTTGCAAATAGCTTGACAGACAAAAGAAAAACAGGTGTTACAAGGCAGTTTAGCATACATGGAATATAGTAGAACATGTAGAACAAACATGAGTTAAGATAACCCTTTTCGATTCCCAGCTTAAGGTTAAGAGAAAGTAACATGAGAACAGACTAGTTAAAAATGGGATTGGAGAGTTAGTGGGGGGGGAGTCATAAAAGAGATAGAGAGATGTCAATTCTGGCTTTCCTGGGTACAATAAGTACAACTGGAAGGTAGAGGGCTTAAAGTGGCAATAAAGTGAGTAATAGCATAGGAAAAACTGATAAAGATGAAAATAGACAGATAAAGTCTTAGTCAGGGTTAGTACAGGGACATAGCCAGTGGCTGGTAAGGTGTGATTTGAGTTTCTTTTTGAAAAGTGTAGGAGAGGACAGAGTTGTAAGTTCACTAGGAGGTAGATTCCAACTTTTCCCCACAGTGTTAGAGAAAAGGGAATCTCCTACTTTATTGTTGGGTTTAAGTCCGGATACAAGACGTTTATTAGCTGAGCTTAGGCTTGAAATATTTTTATATGGGATGATTAGACTTGTGAGAATTGGTGTTTTATCTGGGTGATAAAGGGTTTTATGGGCAATAATCAGTTGATGGAATAAGATTTGATTATGCAATTCCAGCCAACCTAGTGGATTCAGATTTTGTCAGTGGTGGGTTCTAAAAGGGGAGCTGGTGGCAAATCTAGCAATATTATTGTAGGAAATTGACAGCTTGTGGAAGTTGGTTTTGGATAAATTTGTATATATAGGAGAAGCATAAAAGAGAGTTGAGATAAGGTGGGTGTTGGCAATAGTAGTTCTAGCTATGTGAGTAAGGAAAGGCTTAATTTTATAGAGAGAGCCTAGTTTTCGGTTTCCTCATTTTATTGTGGTGTTGATATGAGCATCATAATTAAGGCTGTGGTCAATAGTTACTCCTAAGAGTTTGGTGGTAGTGTCAGGAGATATGACTGTACCATTTTTCGATTTGATAGAGAAGTGAAGTGGAGTGGACTTTTGTGTAGATGTAAATAGCAAACCATTTGGATTTGGAAAAGGAATACCAGTATACAAAATCTGTAAGCAAAGGCACCTCCAGTAAAGCACTTTTACAGCTCATTTAAGTATGAAGGGAACTTCTTGGGGTGCCATATATAATCCATCTTGGATGTGCAGTGAATCTCATAACCAGCAGAGGGACACCCTCAGGATTACAAAATAAGCCAGCTCCACAATGGACATGTGTGCCAGATGACCTAGATCTGACCAGCATCATAGGTACTAGAACAACCATCCAGAGTGTGATCAGTCCTGAAGGGAAGTACATCTAAGAAAAACCCAGAAGAGCAATTGTACATGCACATAGACTTGGGAGCAGAAGTCCACCAAATGGTGTGCTTAACTCAAAAAACTGGGGTCCATGTCAACTTACTGAAAAGTAATATCCTAAAAGCCATAATACTGAATATACAATGCTGACATGTCAAAAGGCTGCAATGTTAAAATGTTGGAATCAAAACACCTACTCCCCTACATGTGTAGAGAGCTAGACTTGATCCCCCCCCCCCCCTGCAGAACCCATGACAGTGCTTGTTTCTGAGTTTCAGTGACTGTCTATGTACTGGTGCATTGTTTATATATAGTGCATGTTTGGCATTAGCAGGTATTTTGAGTTCAACGTTATAAAGTTTCAACATTTTCCTGGATTTCGCATTGAGTATTACAACTTCCGATATACTAGTATTCAGTAAGTTGTCACATTTCCCACAAGGTGAACATCTTTAGTATGTAAAAGCGCATGCTTACACTGGTTCAGCAAAACAGACTCTGTACTGTGCTTGTTATCAACAGTTTATTGAAGTTAGGAGCTTCAAAATAATGTCCTTATCTGACAAGATAATGATTGCAGACCTTGTCTATAACTTTTCCTCGCTAGAATTGTTAGATATCAGGGACTGGGAAGAACGAATAAACCAATATGAGATTAAGGGATTTGAAAGTTATGAGAGTATAAAATCAAATACATTTTTAATAAGAAATAAATGTTTTGCAAACAAAGAATTATTGAATTAGGTTTGGTCTGTCTCACAAAGGTATTGTATCGCTGAAATAACAGAACTTTTAGTGAAAAAGAAAACAATTATTTTATTTTCTGGCAGGTGGGAGTTTGCACTAGCACACCAAATAGAAATAACCACCTCCAACAATATATCTTTTGTATTCAAAAAGTCTTTGCGTGAAAGGCTGTTTTCTGTAAAACATCCTTTTAAGACTGGTTTCAGCCAGCTAACTTTGCAATACCGTAACTCACGTTATCAATATTTCATTCATTATGCCATCTATAAACCTTCAGAAATAAAGAGCTGCCTGCTAGGAATATTCCAATACCTGCACATGGCCCAAAGAAAATGGTGTGGTCAGATCACACACATTGCACCTCTAGAAGGAGGTAAACCTCTAATGCACCAATGCCTGGGATAAAGTAATTGTGACTTTGACTGATGAAATTAATTTACTTAGTACATGTCACATGTGTACAAATAATATAGCTAAGCTGTTTGATGCTAACATCCAAAATGAAGCTTTTGGACCAGACTGCATGATACAGTAGCAGGTCTCCCATCAGTATGGCATAAATGTTCACAAAATTAATGATCTTGATGGTTCTTTTTCTAATATTCCAAGAGCTAAGCAAGCTAAATGCTAAGTTAAAAGAATCCATTAAGCCAACAAGTAAAAAGCACAAAGACCACATGAAAGTTCTCGAAGAGCTCTCTGATTTCTAAGGAATCACTCTAATTCCATTCTGTTGATGACATCAAACAACTCTAAATCTAAAACCCTTACTACCGCTATTGAAATGAAGGTGCTTGTGGAAAGGCTAGATGAACTACAGGATGCAACCAGAAGGAAGAATTTGCAAATAGTTGGAGTCCTACAGAAGTCAGAAGGCTGTGGTTGTGTAACATTTTTGATCAGTTTACTTTCTAACTGGGCATAATTGATTGAAGTGAAAATACGAGTTGAAAGGATTAATTGAATCTTATTTTCTGGCATAAGTTCATAGAGTTTAAGTGACTTTTTTTATTCACCAGTCCTGCATCTCAATCTCCCTGGGGTCAGCAGTCCTGCAGTATAGTTGTCCTAAACAGGAGTTAGGGTTGAGTAGTTGGAGTTGCGCCTTCATTCACTCAAGAAATCAAAGATTCACCCTAAACAGTTTCCCAGTTACATGCCTGGGGTCATCCCAAGAGTTGAACTGCAAAATACATCTGTGAGGTGCTTGTTATGTAGTCCCTTCAGTAATGCACAGTCTTCACCAGGAGTTTAGCATGGAGACCACATTGTCAGGTATGCATTCACATTCCTGTTTTACAGTAATTGCTATAAAGTCATTTCAGTGCCAATATTGGACTTAGCAAAGTTAGCATCCTCCATAGAATACAAATTCTTTTTTCTTCTGTAACTTAAACTTATTTTCTCTATTTGTAATTTATTCCAGGATACATATGTGGACTGTAAATGCATAGTGAAGGCAAGATGAGGTAGTGGGGTACAGTTCCTATTACTGCATATTATATTAAAATGTTTTAGGGGATAAAGAAGGGAGACTTCCACATCTTTGTAACATCTCAGTACCTTTCAGGATGGAGATTTTTATTCAGCTTAGTTGAGTCATGCCAAAGTGACTTGGTAACAGGGTTTAGCCCAATGAAGGGGCACAGAATGCACATTTGTGTGGATTATTCATATGGCATTACAGATTTATGGAGGTGCATTGACAACTAAAGATCACACCCTAGATGTGTATGGAATTTTGTGGTTATTGTACATATGTTTTCACAAGGTTGTACAATTTAATGAATCTGTGCTGTGTGATTTTGCCTTATTAGTTAATTAGTTGCCCAGCAGAAAAAAATATGTGATTGGTTTTATAAATGGTACACTTGGCATTTTTCCTGGTGAAAGGTGTGTGACTGAAAGAAAGGTGTAACTAAACTAGATGAATAGGCATGAAGAAAAAGAACAAGTGATCAAAGGTCTTTGAGTGATTATGGCCAGGCTACCTATTTCCGTGGTGTTGCCTCCCAAACTTGTCTTTTAACATTTCTCCTCTTACAAGCTGCTGTATAATTATCACGTCTTATAACGTGTGACTTAAATACCTTTTTCCTCAAACCTCACTGTTTAAAAATATGATCTTGGAAATTAATTTCTTTTTTCTTTTCTGCCACTTTCTTTGTTCTGAACCATTGTTGTATTCATGTATTAGATTTCACTCATAACCGACAACTTTTTATCTATTTTTATATATGATTTTCTTTTGTAAATCTCTGTTTGCTCTATGTTTTATTTGCATTCACTCATTCTGTTAAACTACATAAAGTAATTGTAATTGTCCTTATCTGCTTTCTGAACCCTTTGCACATGTATTATACTTGGAGCTTTTCTCCCTAGGCAGTTGATGAAAAGGGGCAACTTGTGCCAGACAGACAATTCTGGTAAATAAATGCTAATAAATAATAAACAAATAAATAAAATCTTTACTTTTGTGAGGGGCTAGAGGGGAGTGGGGCAGGTGTATTGGATCTCCCTGAAGTGAGAGGGTAAAATTTGGACACTCTGTCAAGTCATTATCAAACTATTTATGTTCAATGATTTAAGCATATTATAATGGAATGTTAATGAACTGATGAAGACAGTCAAAATGAATATGTTGGTGATGTTTACAGGGTAGAATAAATCCAATGTGGCTGCTCTGCAGGAAATCCACTGGGAAAAGAAGGCGCACATGAAATTAACCATGTCTATTCATTGTGAGAGCTGTATCTCAAGCTATCAAAGGATAGGACAAATGGGAAAGTCACTCAGTTCTTACCCATATCTCTGCCCAGTCCAGGTGGATGATGATTTGAAAAGTGTTTACATGTCTTAAAGTTTATTGGTACTGTGATTCCCCTGCACTGGCCCAGCAATCAAAGAGCCTCAATCCTCACCACTAACTCCAGTGAGGGGTATCCGTATAGGGAAAGGATGATAAATACACACACAGTAAAGTACAATTTCCCTTAAAAGCATACAGAGATCACAGTCAGTCTGGGGATGGTTTCTCCCTTTCTCTCCAGGTCCCCAGTAAGACTCCCCATTGGCACAGCTATAGGGTCCAGATGTCAGCCTAGTGGGCAAGCTAAAACCTCCAGCACCCTCTCTGTCCAATCAGTGCTTTGTGTCCCTGCCCAAGTAGCTGACACACACACACACACACACACACACACACACACACACACACACACACACACACTTTGAGATAAGAGTTTATAGAGCCAACCAGACACTCCTGGGGAAGGCTGGCACAGGTTCTCCAGCTGTGCCCCTTTTACCCAGACTATACAGTAGAAATGACTGCCACGACCCATCTAATATTTGTCAGCTACTCAAAGTCCCTAATGAAAGGGTGTCCAATTATACTGTGCAATATTATTATCCAAATGGTAAGTGCAACCAAACAGTCAAGACTTATTTGGAGTGACTTGGTACAGTATCACTATATACATGCAATGTACTCTTAGAGCTTAAATTATCTCTACACAAAACAGCCACAGTTGAAAGGTTTTAAAATATTTAATAATAAATAAAAAAAACACAAGACAATACTTCTTAGTACACAGTGCTAGTCAAGAGTTTGGAGATCACAGAGAAATACTTAAAATAATACAGTAGAAAAGTTCTGACATCACAGAAAAACAGACTAGTCTAATATTCCTATTTCCTAGCTATATCTAAGAGAAAACACAGTTCTAAAATAAACTTGCATATAGAGCAAAGCAGTGCTGGTGATGTTGTCAGTTCTGAAAACAAATGTAAAGTGCTCTGAGTCTCTCTCTCTCTCTCTCTCTCTCTCCTTAAATTGATAACACAGTACTACGGACTCATTTCAGATTACATCATTTTTTCTCTGGTTCCCAAGCTAACAGAAACTCATGAGTTTAGCAGCCCTTTTGATCTTTCACCTAGTCAGGAAGCTAAATCAATAAAAGACATTATACATGCAAATTCTAGCAATTAACTCTGGTCTCAAAACAATAGCAAGAATTCCTCGGCTCCAAGTTTTAAGATCAAACAATTATGCAATGCTTGACTTATCAGCTCTCCTCCAGCAGAGTGTAATGTGGTTACGTTTTTGAAGTTTAGCATTTAACAAAGTGAACAAGCATGTGGCTTACATTAATATTTACAAATGACAGAATTAGCTACAAAATCCTATCTAGCTAGGCTGGCAGACTTCACATATCTTCACAACCATATCTCCCTTTCTTTTATTTCCACCCTATTTTTAAATTCTGCTTTACCTTTATCTCACTCCTTAGCTATATTTTCAGAAAGAATTTCTATCTTCTCGAATAGCTCCTGAAAAATTTTCACTGCCCATTCCTTAAATTCCTCTCTTTTCAACAGATAGGTGGAAAAGTACCAGTGTCTCATTTTTATTTCGTTACCCTGTGTTTTTATTTTAATTATTGGAGCAGGATCTGAAATAGTTATTATACACATATCAAGTCCTTCAATTAAATGCACCTGTTCCTGTGAAATGTATATTCTGTCAAGCCTAGCCCAGTTTTTGTATCTTGGAGAACAGCATGTAAACTCACTCCAAACTCCTACAACTGAATTCACATCTTCTGTGCCATATGTTTTCATAAATTTCTTTAAAACTATGCCCTCCTTTGTTAATTTCCCTTCTGGTCCCCCAAGACACATCTTCATTGTTCCAAATCAAATTCAAGTCCCCATCTATAAGTAATATTCCATGCTGAAAGCTGATTATTTCTCCCAGAATTATATTAAGCTTCATTATAGCAATTTTCCATAGAATATAAATACATGCCGTGTAATCATTTTCCCTTGTCAGTAGCCCCTTAATACTATAAATTTTCATTTTTGTCTTTTATATTTTCTTCTATTACTATTGGGAGCTCCTCTTGCAATAAATATAAGTGCTCCTCTCTTCCTTTGCCCCAGGAATTCTGCTGAATAACCATCCTGAAAACCTTTCTTTATCAAATTCACATGTTCAGTTCTTTCCAACTGTATCTTCTGGAGCATAGCTACTTTCACTCTACATTTTTTAATACAATTCACTACTCGTTCTTTTTTGTATTTATCTGTCAGACCATTAACATTTAAACACATTATAGAAATAATCATGTTCTTGATGGATTATTCTTTCTACCATTTAGGTATAACAGCTTTTTTGTTAAATGTATGGTTCCAGCTTCTGTATTCAATGCATGCACCATTTGGCAGGTTAATCTTTTATACAAGTGTTTCTTGTCATCTCCATTTGAGCCTATGTCACATCTTGCAGAATTTTTCATTTTACTGAAAAACCTCAAACAAAAATACACACAACCCCCCAATGCCCCCGTAAAAACCTAATAACTTAATAACACACAAAACTATGTACATGATAAGAACAAATGTTCTAAAATGATAGCCACACCCACAGGCTGGAGACACCCAAAAAGAAAGGTCATTCATGCTAAGATGCATGATACAACCTGTGCTTTTAGTAAATGTTATCTGATTTTTGTCTTCTTCTTCTTCTTCTTCTTTATAGCCCTCCTAGCTAAGAAAACACTTGAAAGCTTTCAGTAAACATTTTGCCTAAGCAATTTCTCTTTATCACATTGTCTTCAGGTGACATGCAACCAGACACAAACTGTTAAGGATACATTGTTTATCAGGAAAAAAATCCTTATAATATTCAGTATTCTTTTCCATTTATATGTTTTGTAATAGACTTGTTGCTGGATAAATTCCAATGTTTAACCCACTCATTTGCATATGCAAGCATGAGAAAAAGCACACTGATTTTCTTTTGCCATACTCTCTCAACCAGACCCTTCCTTTCTCCTTCTTTTTTCACATTGCAGTGCCTAACTTTCTTAAAACTGAACAGGTAAAAAGAGAGAATGGAAAAAGAAAAAAAATTTATATTAATATCCCCATTACATCAAAAAACTGAAAAAGCCTTACTTCATAGGTTGCTAAGAAAATCATGCAACATTTAAACATTACCATTAAGAGGAAAAAAAGAAATTTGTTTTACTTAGTCCCTTCTCTTTCCCTCTGCAAAGTAGTTCTCTGAAGCGTAATGACACAATGTAGGGCATGTGCTTTAGAGTCCCCAGAAATTTAGCAAAGTCTACAAAAATTCAATATTTCCAAATCTTCTTGTTCTACTGTGTTTCACAATTATAATTATTGCTTTGTAATCTCACATGTGTTTGTTTACAGGTAACTGATTTTTAAACAACCAACAGAGTTTGATAGTGGCCATAGAAATATGAGAGCATTACCTCTGCAAAAAAAATATTTTTGTCATATTATATACATTTAAGTCTTGTTGATGTCTATGTAATGCTGCCATGTTTTATTTAGTGAAATATAGGTTTGGGTCAAGACTTAAGAGGCACAATTGCAAGGAATTTATTTTGGGGACAAGAGGAAGTGGAAGAGATTCTTACAGATTCCAAACTATAATTTGAAAAATAAAAAAAAATTAAAATGTTAAATAGTGACATTTGAAGAAATTAATGGAGGGATTAGAGACCTTACAACTAGAGGAGAAAATAAGCCCTAACAGCTGAGAACACCTTAAGAAAGCATTAAAATGTGCAGCATGTGTGTACACTTTTAACTAGTGACTAAATATTAAGCTAGGTACTCTGAACCTAAGAGAAAACTTCAGGCCTTACAGTTTGGGGACTGACTAGACTGATCTGAGTGTTAAGAAAAGGCTTGGAAAAGCAAACAATGATGTGAAGATCTTCCGTGACAAAAATATTGAATTTACCAAGGTGGCAGTTAAGAGATATTACCCAGATAACTCCCTTAGATCCCAGTGATCCTTACCACTTAGATTAAAGCAACCACAAGTTGAAAGACTGGGCTAGGGTAAGCCTAACAAATGCCTGCGAGGTCCTAAAAAACGTTTCCAAGATAACTGAGATGTTACTCTCATTCTCCATAATCACATTTCCTTTTTCACATGAACTTTTTAAATTACTGTTTCTTTTAAAAATAAATTTGGTTGTCACTCCTGTATAGTCAAAGTCACAGTCACTTGCTGTAAGTGTCCAATTGTCACATATAATTATTGACAACTCCATTATGGAGAATGGGGACCCAACAACAAAAAAGCAGGTTCAGGCACATAGCCAGCATAACATTTCCTTGTGGTACATTTGGTTGGGGGCACATGGCTGAAATGACATTCAGCTGCAGAGAAATATGGCTGTTGTGAATTCCCTGTGGACAAAGAGAAGAATGTGGTGCTAAGCCTACAGCTACAATAACCAAATGCACAGGGGGAAAACAATGTCCATGGCCCCCAAGGCAACATGAGACAACAGGCAGTATGGCAGGCATCAGCAGCAGGCTGGCCAGTGGGCATGTCAGTGGCAGTAAAAATGCAGTGCACAATGGGCAGTGCTTTTATATTCGGTGTGTGTGTGAACCACTACTTCTTTCAAAGTATGTAGAGAACATTACCTAAAATGCATACTGGAGCCTAAATGTGACTACAGGGCCATGTAGGATATTCGCCATGCTGTAGGACACTTCTACATGTTGTAGTTACATAACCATGTACTGTACACTGAGCCCAACACTCATTAGGTCTTCTGCCCCCATGCACTTGGTTATTAAAGCTTTGGGCAAGGCAGTGTGTGCTTCTTTTTGCCCAAAGGGAATTCAGAAAATTCATACTTGTCTGCAGCTAAATGTCACTTCAGCCATGTGTCCCCAACCAAATGTACCACAGGGAAATGTCTCGCTGCGTAGGCACCTGAACCCCATAAATTCACAAAGGGCTCTATTAGTTTTCCCCACATAATATCCTGCACATGTTTGGCATACTGCTATATACACAACCCCTGAAGAATTACAATTAAAATACCCTAAACTTCGCACCTTAAACTTGATGTTTTTAATATAAATTGATTCAGCATTGATAACATATGGACATTGTAAACACCTACCACACTTAAAAGTACCATGCTTTTTTTTTTGGGGGGGGGGATTGAACAGCAACAAGTTGACCCAAATTTTTGTGTAATTAATTGAATTTGCTGTAATGAACACAAAAAGCTTACCTTCATGTAGGGAGGCAGTTTTCACAGTTATTTTCAAGGGGTTAACACTGTCATTTTTTTGAATGCAACAGTTTGTAATTCACTTCCTCAGTCCTATTAGCATGACACAAGTGTACACCCAATATCATTGTACACTATTTTGTAAAGTGCTGTCATATACCAAATTTTGTATGACTCTGAACTTAGTATATATAATAAGTCTGGAGTTTGTTCTACTTTGCACGTAATGTTTCGCTTTACCTCTGTTACATCCACACTGTTGCAATACAAGTAATTGGATAAGGATGCAGAAAATGAAAGAGTTTCATTTGGAGGCAAATTTTAGTGGTCCTCAATTGTCAAACTTTATGTGTTATTTAGATCAGCATGCTAAAAGCCTGTTTAGTGAGATGAAGTGTAGGGAAGGAGTATATAAAATTTTACAGACAGGTTTTGTGAAGAAGCATAAATTATAAAGCAGTGTGGCAAAGAACTGTAAAGACAGAGAGATAGTTTTGAGATAATTTAATCTATAGGTCAGTGATTTGTCTTTTTTTTTTGTCAAATCGTATCTACATTTAGAAAATTAAAATAGACCCAAGTATATATCTCAGAGAGTAAATTGCCTTACTGATGCTAGAGGGGAATATCCTGTATACAAGAGGCAATTAAATAAAATGTGTAAGGCCTTGGAGGAGACAAAGTAATCCATAATAGAAAAGACAAGGTTAGCAATTAAACAAAATCTTCTGATTAACACCATTAAGAAAAGTGTCAAATCCCAACTGTTAAAATGAAGAATGTAAAGACTAAATATACATGTCTGGCATCTAATAATATAACCGCCTCTTGTGAAGAGGTACAGTTGTAGATGAAGCCACTGTCTAGTGAATTATAATCTGGGCTACAAAGGAGTTACAAATAATAAGATTTGCATTTTTTAATGTTACCTCTAACTAAAGGTTTTGGATTAGAGGAGCTGTAATTAATAGGCTGTGACTTACACAAGTTGAAAAGACATTGGTCACCCCTAACTTGTAGGAAAAATGCCTAGACCAGAAAAGGGGTGTCTACTTACTCAAGTGAAAGGCATACAGATCAGCCCATTGTTCTATCAGCATGTTAAATGATTTTTTGTCTAGCTTTCACTCATGACAGATTGAGATTTGGCTGTGCAAAGTGTCTGCCAGATCATTTTCCAGATTTGGAATGTAAATGTATTGCTGTTTCCTAGATGAACTTTTAGTCTGTAGATGACCTAGAAAAGGTCCTTTTTGGCTTATTGATGTTCCATATCATTTTTATGAAAGTCTGCAGATGGGATAGGAACAGGTTTCCTGATTGCTGATGTATCACATCACTTTTGTGAAAGACTGAAGAGTACCTGATCAAAGAGCTGACATGAACATTATCAGAGCAAAACTTGTTCCTCCTGAGGTGGAGATCAGAGTCCCTGTACTTTAAGCGTTGTTAAGTGGCTCCATAATCATATTCAAAGGAGGCCATAGTTAATTTCTGAATTAAAGTCAGATGAACACATTTAATGCTCAGATTATAGTAACCCTGCAAAATATTTTCAAAGGACTGAAAATTTTGAATTCCAAAGACTGAATAAATACCACTGCATTTTCCTCAGATGGCAAATGGAATTAAGAACTGTAAAGATGAAAGAGGAGATATAGGTTCATAGGTAGGTACTAGGCTATCTGCCCTAGGACATTTTTAAGCCTAGCCAGAATGCTTTCGCCTCCCTTTTAGACTAGATTCCTGAGCCTCTGTCCAGCAGGGCCATAGAAGTGATGCCAGGAGTAAATTTACGATTTCCCATCCACTCATCAAGATTTCTCTTGAAGAGGGTCAGTGAGGGGCTCTGCCTAACATGGACTGGGATTCTATTCCAGAGCGAGGGAAGCCTTTGGGATATGAATCTATCCCTCCAGCATGTCCTGTTTATTGTTGTGCTAAGGTTTAAATCCCTGGAGCGTGTAGCTCTAATGGATTTGGTTTTCTTGAGGTGGAGCATGTCCAACAATTCCGGGTTAGACATGGCCTTGAACGTCAGGCAGAGATCGCCTCTGTGTAGACGGTAAGCAACCGAGTAGAGCTGGAGCTTCTTTAGTCGAGCTGCATGGGCAAAGTCTTTTATGTCAGCTGTTTCTGTTGAGAAATATAAAGAAAAATGTCTGTTAGATGCTTTCTGTCCTCTACAAGGCAATCCTCAATATATAGTTTCAGTGAAGAAGGTTAAAAAATCTGTTGGTTTGAGAGGGAAGCAGATCAGATTTTGGCAAATGAGGTAGATTCCAAAAAGATGAAAGCTATTTAAAGGTTTTAGACTGAAGCTTGTAAGCTCTGAAGAGAGTCTGCATTGATTAAGTAGCCATCCAAGAAATGTGCACATCCAAAAGCCTTAGGTGAGCAAAAAGTGAGTTTGGCATGGTGAAATGTCTAAGCATAGTAAAAATGTCAAATGGCATGGAAACTAATTAATAACATGAGTCCCTAATACAAAATATGAGGATGTGTCCTTGTCATGTGTGTACAGAAACATTTAAGCAGGATTCCTTGCATACTAAAGGTTATCAAAAGATGCATTCTGCACTAAAAGAGTGCAAGAACTGGCAATTTTTTGTTTGCTTTTTTTTTTTTTTTTTTTTTTTTTTTTTTTTTTGATAATCTTGCTTGAAATGTCCAGTCCAAAACAGGCCTTTGGCAATTTTTTTGTGGGTGTGTTAAAAAGAACCTTGAATAAAATCCCTTCCACTGTTCTTCTACAAAACCTGGATTTATTAGATGAATATTCTACATTTTTAAACAACAGGGTGAACCAAGATGATTTGATCTTTTGGAATATAGGGGATTGAACCTGGACCACTTATGCTTCCTCTTGTATTCATTTGTCTTAAGTCAACTAGATGCTAAGTGTTTAGAAAACTGATAAATCTCTTCTGTCACAAAGAGGAAGTTGAACTGAAGATGGATCCATCAGTGACTGGTATTGATAAAATTTGTGTTTTAATGGGAGGTTACCTTCTGTTATTCTGACTGATTCCCTTTTCACTACAGCTTTTTGCTCTGGAATTGCTTCTTTTATAGCATATCATCTGTCTTTTGCAGAATGGTCAGGATTTTGAAACATAAGTTTTACAGTTTCTGTAATTTCCCTTTCTATTCCAGATTTTTTAGAATATACTATAATTGAAGTCCAAAGAGTAAGGATTTATACAGGAAATATGAAAAATATAGGTCTTACATCTTCCAGAAAGGACTGATCTTCAGCCTTACCTGTGGGTACATCACTGCCTTTGATGCAGTTTGTTTTGAGCTCATCATTCACATTGTCATATCCACTTTTGATTACATGAGCTCCCCCTTGTCTTTAGTTTATTCCAACTTGGTCATTTTAGCCCTAGCTAAACATAATTCTGGAAATCCCGGTCACCAGTTTAAATTTATAGTTCTGGAAGCTTTAAAAATACCTGAAAGAGGAGTGCTTGGCCATATTTATTGGAAAAAGATGAGCTTACATGGCAGTTAAGTTTGAATGCCCTAAACTGGCCAAGACTAAATGACAGTGTGTCCATTAGCAGCCTTCTTAAATTAAAAGCACTAAGAAGATGAAATTCTTATTTACTAACAAAGATATCTTGCATTATGAAAACTGGCAATAGTTTAAGCCTTTTTATATAAAAGGGGGGGGGGTAATTTTAAAAGCATATTGTTGAAATGGATGTATAGTAGTATTTTAGAAGTATATGATTGGAAAGCTTAAATAAGTTTAGAGACATTAGCCAATTTTAATGTTTCAGCAATTTGAACTTCAGGTTATATAAGTGCATTTAATTGCATGTTTACTTTGTAGTGTTTAACTTTTGAATTTTAAGATTTTTTTAATTTATTGTTGAATAAATGTTATAATGATGATTTAAGTCAGTTTATTAGGTTCACATTAACCATGCTGTGGCACTTTAAGAGCAGTAAAATGTGATGCCATCACTTTGAAGTGATTTAAACTACTGAAACAGGAAATACTGTAAATCTGATGAAGTTCCTATACACGAGGCTCAGGACGAAAGCGCTTATTTGTTTTTAACAATAAAAATAGTTGTGCAATCTGGTATTGCATTCACTTTTCTTATTCTTTAAGGGAAATATGTTATCACATGAGAAAAATCCATTGTTTCATTAAAAACTCTTCCCCTAATATGGTGTGTCTTTAAGGGTGTGTGTGTGTGTGTGTGTGTGTGTGTGTGTGTGTGTGTGTGTGTGTGTGTGTGTGTGTGTGTGTGTGTGTGTATATATATGTATATATGTATATGTGTGTGTATATATATATATATATATATATATATATATATATATATATATATATATATATATATATATATATATATATATATATATATATATATATATATATATATATATATATATATATATATATATATATACATTTATATATATATATATATATATATATATATATATATATATAGATTAAATATAGATATTTAGCTAGGTGTGTGTGTGTGTGTGTGTGTGTGTGTGTGTGTTCATAGGTTCATAGGTTCATACTAGGCTATCTGCCCTAGGGCATTTATAAGCCTAGCCAGAGTGTGTTTGGCTTTCGCCACCCATTTTAAATTAATTTTGCTATGCCTTTTTTTGAGGTTAGTATACTGTGCCTCTCTCTAACAGTGACACAGAAGTGATAGCCGGGGTAAACCTACGATCTCCCATCCACTCATCAAGATTCCTCTTGAAGAGAGTCAATGTGGGACTCTGCCTAACCTGGACTGGGATGTTATTCCAGAGTGAAGGGAACCTCGGGGTTATGAATCTGTCCCTCCAGCATGTCCTATTTATTTCAGTGCTGAGGTTCAAGTCTCTCGAGCATGTAGCTCGATGGGATTTGGATTTTCTGAGGTGCAGCATGTCCATTAATTCTGGGTTGGACATGGCTTTATACATCAGGCACAGATCACCTCTGAGCAGGCAGTATGCCACTGAGTAGAGCTGGAGTTTCTTTAACCAGGTAGCATATGGCAACTGTTTGAGCCCTTTGATCCTCTTGGTGAGGTACTTTTGGGGTCTTTCCAGTTGCTGCAGGTGTCTGGTAAGGTACATCCCAAAAGGGGCATTGTACTCAATTATGGGCCTGATAAGGGATGAGTAAAGAGGCACGATGACCTCTCCTGATCTGGATGTGAATCCCTTCATGATTAAGTGGGCTATATAAAATGTTTTTCTAACCACTTTGGCCACGTGGTTGTCAAATGAGAGATTGCTATCAACTTGGGTCCCCAGGTCCCTAATGACTTCTTCTGTACTTAATGGATTACCACCTATGTGGTAATTTGTGGGCACTTTGTTTTTGCCAAAGGGGATGACTATACACTTTTTGGCATTTAGCTTGAGGCCATGGCTCTGGCACCAGTTGTCTGTTTCTATGAGGCCCTTTTGGAGGATGCTTGTGTCGGGTGGACAGTTGATTATGGTGCCCAGTTTGCAGTCATCTGCGAACTTGGTCAGCCACAGTCCTTCTGTGTTGGCCTGTACCACCGAGGAATATATACCGAACAAGAGAGTTCCCAGGACTGAGCCTTGTGGGACGCCACTTGTAACTGGTTTGGAGTCTGACATGGCTCCAGCAATTCTAACCATGTGGGTTCTGTCCTTGAGCCAGTTTGCAACCCATCTAGTGACATACGGGTTTATATTTAAGCTGGTGAGCTTATCTATAATGCCCGAGTGGGGTATTGTATCAAAGGCTTTTGCGAGGTCCAGGTAGGCTGTGTGGACCACCTTCCCCTCGTCAATGGCCTTGGTGACTGTTTCAAAGAAATTGACCAGGTTTAAGAGGCAGGATCTGCCCTTAACAAAGCCAAACTGGGTAGGATCCAGTGTCTGTAGGTTCCCAATATCTTTATTTATGAGGTCCATGATGATCCTTTCCATAGCTTTGCAGATCAAGCTAGTCAGGCTTATGGGGCGATAGTTTCCAGGATCCATTGAGGCACCACCATTGTGGAGAGGGACCACTGTTGCTGTATGCCACTCTTTGGGTACATATCCTGTAGTAAGGCTAAGATTGAACAGTAGTTTTATGTTTGGGTTTAGTTCTTCTTGGAGTTCATGTAGGACGCAGCCCGGGACACCATCTGGTTCCATTGATGCTGTGTTTTTTGCTTTGGAGAGGGCGGCTCTTACCTGAGCATCTGAGATGTCAGGGGGGCAGCACTCTGTTGGGATAGATATTTGCCCTTTTGGTGGGTAGGGGGGGGGGAGTTTGCACTGAACCTGTCAGCTAGGATGTTGGCAATGTCTGTGGGCTCGGTGTATTTTTTGTCATTTTGGACTAATTCTGAGCATATCAGGGAATTCCCACCCAGGTTCCTAACATAACTAAAGAAAGCCTTGTGATTATCCTTAGTGTCCTGTGCAATTTTTCTCTCGAAGCTGGCCTTAGACGATTTTATGCGTGCCCGTAGTTTTTGCTAATACTGATCAGAGATGCCTTCCCTTTTTGGGATTTTGCTCTATCATGTAGTAGCTTCCTCCTTCTATTGTATAGTTTGTTTATGGCTGGGGTCCACCAGACAGGACGTCTGCCTTTGGAGGATTGGGTCTTGGTTTTATTTGGGATTGCATGATCCATGCATTCCTGAAGGTGTTCATAGAATGCGTTTATAAAGGATTCTGCGGTCTGGGACGTATTTTCCACAGGCCCGGGGGCTTTGAAGGAATTCGCCTCGGTTTTGAGGCATATGAAATTTGCTTTAGAGAAGTTTTTCACTGTGGTTTTCTGGGCAGGGGGTGGGGTCGGGATGTGAATATCCAGTGAGATTAGTTTATGGTCTGATCTTACCAGTGAGGGATACACTTCTGGTCTGGAGCATAGTGTCCCCATGTTGGTGATGATCAGATCCAGTATGTTTTCCCCTCTTGTGGGAGTGGTAACAAGTTGTTCCATAGCATTTGAGTTTATAAATTCTAGGAACCTTTGGGCTAGGGTGTTGGAGCTAGAGTAATGCTCCCAGTCTATGTTTGGGTAGTTGAAGTCGCCCAATATAATGGTGTTTGGAGAGACCTTTATATTTTCCAGTATTCTCAGGAAGGCCGAGTGGGGTTCCTGTGTTTGGGAGGGTGGGCTGTAGCAGGCTATAAACTGGAAGGCAGTTTTACCCACAGTTAGTTGCACATGGATAGTCTCTGATGCTTCATGCTGTGCCACCAACCTAGAGGTGTGGGTATCTTTGACGAATATTGATACTCCCCCTCCTTTTGTGGTTCGGTCCAAGTTTTGGGGCCGAAAAGCATGGTATGAGGTATAATCTGGTAGTGCTGGGGTGCTCTCGGGAGCCTTGAACCAGGTTTCTGTTACTGCACAGATATCGATGTTCTCCATGCTAAGGAGAGTTTTGAGTGCATGCATCTTGAGGTTTAGACTTCTGGCGTTGAGTAGCATTACTCTTAGTTTCTTATCCCTTGTGATACCTATGGAGGTGGGTTTGTCTTTTGAGCCTTGACTAAAAAAGGCACTATGGGAGTATCAAGAGCCTTTGCCAGTATCCGAAAGCCCAGGGGTGACAGGTGCAAGCCATCCCTAGCGAAGCATCGTGGCTTGTCGAGCATGTCATCCCAGGCTGACAGGCAGTGGATCCCCTTTGAATGACACGAACATTTAAGCCAATTGTTGAAATTGATCATCTTGTCTTCATATTGTGGCATCATTCTTGGTGAGGGTAAGGTGCCTCTTTACTCATCCCTCATCAGGCCAATAATTGCCCCTTTTGGGATGTACCTTACCAGACACCTGCAGCAACTGGAAAGACCCCAAAAGTACCTCACCAAGAGGATCATAGTGCTCAAACAGATGCCATATGCTGCCCGGTTAAAGAAACTCCAGCTCTACTCAGTGGCATACCGCCTGCTCAGAGGGGATCTGTGCCTGATGTATAAAGCCACATGCAACCCGGAATTAATGGACATGCTGCACCTCAGAAAATCCAAATCCCATCGAACTACGCGCTCGAGAGACTTGAACCTCAGCACTGAAATAAATAGGACATGCTGAAGGGACAGATTCATAACCCAGAGGTTCCCTTCACTCTGGAATAAAATCCCAGTCCAGGTTAGACAGAGTCCCTCATTGACTCTCTTCAAGAGGAATCTTGATGAGTGGATGGGAGATCGTAGGTTTACCCCGGGTATCACTTCTGTGTCACTGTTAGACAGAGGCACAGTATACTAACCTCGAAAAAGGGCATAGCAAAATTAATTTAAAATGGGTGGCGAAAGCCAAACACACTATGGCTAGGCTTATAAATGCCCTAGGGCAGATAGCCTAGTATGAACCTATGAACCTATGAAACAAGACAGAGAGTCCTACCTCAATGCTAAATTAAAAAGCTAATCAGGCTCATCCACAGAGCAAAGTGGCCAAATAAATGTAATAGGTCAGAAAGATGAGGCAAAACAAAATGTTCTTCATATGGCTCACTACTGTGGTAGCCCAAAGTATCTGGGCTATATCCTGCTAAGACTATAACAACCAACCAGCTTTCAAAGCTTCAGGGCACTTTCCATGCACCCAAACCATTAGTCAGCTCAAGATGAGCTGACTAAAAGTCAAGCCTGGGCAGCAAAACCTTCAGAGCTTTCTGCGTCTGAAGAGAGTGCTCCTCTGCAGGCCTTTGAGGACTGACAGGTTGGATAACACTGTTACATTGCTGGGTAGATAAGTTCCTGTTGGGGAAATAGGCTTCCACTTTATTTTTAATGAAAGAATCTGTACTTTTTCTGTAAAATATTCATTTTAAAGCTTGGAAAACAATTCTCAATGACTGTCATATGAGCTTTTAATTTGTTTTAAATGGGAGCATCATTTTTTTTTACTTTTCTGGCAAAAAATTGTTACATCTTGTTTTAAACAACTCTTTCTTCTGCAAAATTTGGTTTATTTTACTTTTGGAGGCTGGATAAGTGTTTAAAGTACTTTTTACTGTGTTTTAATGGGGTAAAAAGTAAATTTTTTACAACATACCTGTTTTACCAGCTATTGCTGCTAGGCTCCCCAGGAATCAGGCACCTTTTTCATTTAAACCATTTAACAGCCTACAAGTTCTTTGGTTCTTCCATTCACCTGCTAAAAGGAATACATTTTTAGTCAGCCTTTGCCATCACAGCAGGCTGATAATGTGTCTCAGTTGTAAATGGTCGGCTCTGCTGTGGACAATGATAGTTCCTCAGACCACACATCTTTTCCTTGGGTCTCACTGGTGTAGTCACTATGTGCTGCGGGTTAAACATATTCTCTGCAGCTGTTGGAGTGTCCTTACTGGGCAAGGGAGAGCCACTCTTGATGATCCTGAGAGAAGGAGCAGAGAATACCACTCTGTCTAGATAGAAAGCCGTGCCCATCCCTACGGAAGTTTTTGCTCTCAATACCAGTTATTTTACTTTAGAAATTCCTGTCAAAAGGAAACAAAAACACTTAAATATATGGTTTCTCCTGTCTTAGTTACCATAGACAGAAGTAATTTATTGGGCTTACTCCAGGGTTTAGTGCAGGCTCTTGACCATTCCTGTATGGCTCTTTCTGGTAAAAGAATAAAGGATTCATTTTCTGAAGAGGTTCAAGAAACTGAATCTCTAAATGGTTGTGATGGCTAGACTGCATTTTGTCTCCACCATCATCTGACTCAGATTCTGAAGAAAGTATGACTTTGGCCAATCCCTTTGAAAGATCCTGTCTTTCTGTAACTAAATCTAGAATGAAATAGATGTTTCAGTTGAACAACAGTGGTGCATCTCAGTCCTGGAAGTATTATAATTTGTTACAACTGGAATTTACAGAACATTTTCTTATTCTTCCAGCTCTTTCTACACTGGTAGATATTTTTGCCACAGCTTGTAGCTTGCCTGACAGCCAGCTTGCTAACCCCTGGAAAGCAGATAGACTGCATAATGTTCCTTAGCCTTTTCAGTTTTTATACTCTCTTACCGGATCAAACTCAGTAGTTATTGCTTTTCTAAACCCAGCTGCTGCAACATTTAGTTATTTTTTTCTCTCCTTATATCAAGGATAGGAATAGTTTTGGAAGAAGGGGTGTATTCTTCTGCAACTCTTGTTTTTAGAATTCTCAGCTCTCAAGTTCATACATTTACATCTTTTGCTTGCCTCTTCTGAGAACATGAGGGATGCTTTTGGTGTTTGTTTCCTCTTCTGAAGAGTAATCTGCTTTGTGTAATTGGTTGCTTCTGTGTCTCAAGTGACTACCTGGTCTGTGAAATGTACTTATGATTTTGTTGATGCCACTGAAACTATTTTGAGGAGGTTTGCTTGGTTCCATTCTCAAAACCTTCCAGAAGATGTTAGGAATGACGTTTTAAATTCTACCTTGGATAGAAAGTTAGTTTTGGACCATCTGCTTTAGTGATCCTTATTAAGTGTGATGAGAGAGGTAATCTGATTCATGGGCTGTCTCAGTTTTTCAACCTTCTACAGAATTGCTCAAGGGCTTTAATTCTCTGCCTACTACCTTCTTTTAAGGCAAAATATACTGTTCAGGTAAGCTACTGGTAAGCAAATGTTTAAAAATCCATGTCATGAAGTTTCTAAAAAATGTAAGACTCCCAGAATCAAAGGCAGTCTAATTAGTTTGTACGACTATTTAGATTTTCTCCCTTCCAACCTGGCAAACCCTAAAACTATCATAGTTACTTTTACAGTGGGAGTCTTTCCCTCCTTTTTGAGGGATTCCCTCACCAGACTTAACTCTTTTTCCCCCCTCTGTGATAAACTGAAAGGCTGTCAGTCTAGCTAGATAGAATTTTGTAAATGATTCTATGTCATTTGTAAATATTAATATAATCCACAGGCTTGTTTTACAAATGTAAAGAGAACTATATGTTAGGATTAAACTATATGTTGCACTGAACTTCAAAAAATGTAACCACAGTGCACCCTGCTGGAAGAAAGCTGTTACGTAAAGAATTTTACAACCATGCTTGATCTCAAAATCAGAGACAGGATGTCTGGGCAACGAAATTCTTTCTATTGTTTTAAAATAGAGATAATTACTAGATTTTACATGTAAAGTGTCCTTTATTGCTGTGACTTCCTGGCAGGTGCAAGATTACAAAGAAATGTTAAATTCTGAGTTTTATGAGCCTGGGAAACTTCAGCAGAGCTGTCAAGAATGATGTAATCTGAAATTACTCAGCAGTAAGGTGGATTATCAATTTAAGGGCTATCTCAGAAAGAAAGCACAGTATGTTGTATCTTGTCTTGAATCTAGTAAGAACATACACTCACCAGTACTAGCTTGCTCTGTATGTGAGTACTATTTAGAAAAGTGATTTCTCTTAGAGATAGATAGGAATATAGCCAGATTAGTCTAGCTGTTTTCTATATTTATGTCGGACTATCCTATAATATTGTTTTAAAGTATTTCATGTATTTTCTGAACTCTGTAATGTCATTGTGTTGAAGTAATAAGTATTGGCTTGTGTTTTTATTATTTATTATTAAATATTTTTAAACCTTTCAACTGTGGCTGTTTTGTGTAGAGAGAGGAGAAAATTTAAGCTCTAGAGTACTTGCATGTATCTGGTGATAGTGTATAAGCCACTCTATAGTGTATAAGCCACTCTAATAGCCTTAAAAAGTTCTGGTCACTCTTACTGTTTGGATAGCAGTAATATTGTACATTCAAATTGGACACCCTTTGGTAAGGGCCTTTATAGTAGCTGATAGTAGTGGTTGGTGGCGGCCAGTACTACCTTATAGTCTGGGCAGAAAGGGGACATATCCAGAGAACCTGTGCCAGCCTTCCCCAGGAGTGTCTGTATGTTTGTATATAAATCAAATCTCAAAGTGTGTGTGTGTGTCAGTTACTTGGGCAGGGACACAAAGCACTGAGAGGGTGCTAGAGGTTTTGACTTGACCACTAGGCTGAGGTCTGAAACCTATAGCTGTACCAGTGGGGAGTCTTATTGGGGATCTGGAGGGAAAGAGGGAAACCAGCCCCAGACTGACTGTGATCTCTGTGTGCTCTTAAGGGAAATTGTAATTTACTGTTTGTGTACTTGTTATCCTTCCAATTTGGACACCCCTCACTAGTGCTAGTGGTGAGGATTAAGGCTCCTTCATTACTGGGCCAGTGAATGGGTGTCACATATTAATTGTTTGTCAGTGGTGGGATATCTGCACCACATATTAATTGTTTATCAGTGGTGGGATATCCACATCAAATATTAATTGTTTGATAGTGGTGAGTTAGCCACATCACATATTAATTGGCTTTTAGTGGTGTGGAAAGTGAATTTCTGTATCTTGTGTAGAGTGATCACTGAAATTGCTTTTGTATTCTAAATCAGCCACGCAGTGAACATTCAGAGTTCAGATCACAATTGTTTTATTTATTTTGTTAGCTTAGTTAGAAGAGGAGAGCAGTCAAGCATGTCAGCAGAGGAATATGGCAAGCAGACTAGGAGCCAGTTGGCTGAGATGCGCCAGGCTAAAGGACTGGTGCATGGAAACCTGACTAAGGCAGACATGATTGCAGCTTTGGTCACAGCTGCATTAGAAAATAGCAACCAGGAGGACGATCAGACTGGCAGTGGAGATGTACAACACTCAGAGAATGGAGAGCTCAACCTTTCTGTAGAGGACTTCAAAATCCATCTGGAGCTAAAGAGACTTGAGTTGGAGGCCAGGCATTTGGAAATTAGAGCTGAGGAGAAGGAAAGGCAGAGGCAACATGAAAAAGAGATGCTGACTCTTCGACAGAGTCATGGATGTAATGGGGAAGGGAGTAACTGGACCCCAGAAGCACAAAAGGGTCAATAAATTTCTTCCACAGTTTACAGAGGGGGATAATTTTGATAGTTTCATTCATTTGTTTGAGAGGGTATGTAAACAGTATAATGTTGACCAAAGGCTCTGGGTACAGTTCCTGACCCCCTTACTCCAAGGTAAAGTTGTAAATGTCCTTTCCAAACTGTCATGATGTTTTAAACTATAATGTGGTAAAGAATTTATATTTATTTATTTATTTCAATTTGTTAATCGGGAAAATCCATTGGGCCAAGGTAGCCCATTTTCAATGGAGACGTGAGGAGAAAAGCTCCAGATAGAAAGACAATATACAATATACAATATACAATGTTTTAGTACAGCATATGAGAACAACAGTTAACATTCAATATACAGCAAGGCAAGATCTGACATATCTTGAAATATATGAGCTGAGTCAATCACTTATAAGATATTAGTAAAAACAATAAATTTATGTTCATTTAATACACTACATGTATTTAGGCAAAGGAATTTTAGAGAGATGAAATGAAGCTGTGGCAGAGATTAGAGTAGAATAGAATAGGGATAGGTATCAGGAATCAGGTAGGATGGGTACAGGAGCTCTCCAAGAGGGAGTAGAGGTGAGAGTGGAGTAGGGTTTTAAAGGATGGTAGGTTAGAGGTAGTTCTAATGTAAGGGGGGAGAGAGTTCCATAATCTGGCAAGGGAGAATGATAACAGAAGTTGTCCTGGTGCATGTAAAGGCTTGTAAATTCTAAGAGGTTCTGATTTGTGGATCTAAGTGTTCTATGTGACTGGTGAAGTTTTGTGGAAGAGAAGAGTGATGGACAGTTAGAAGGCTTGAAAATTAGCTTGTGTGCTGTAGTTAGTTGAATGAAATTTAGGTAGCTTGGGAGTTTCAACCAATTTAGAGTATGTAGGGAGTTGCAATGGTGAGTAGAGGATTTGGATCCTGTGGCAAACTTTAAAATTTTGTTATAACATGAGGAAAGTTTAGATTTTAGGGATGATTGGAGGTTAGAGAGTAGTGGAGCTCCATACAAAAGGGAGGGTAGGAGGTAGGTGGTAGATAGGAGTTGTCTAGAAGACAGAGAAAGGTAGCACCTGTGTCGATAAAACATACCAAGTTTTTGATGAGTCTTTTTAATATTGGTTTGTAGGTGTATATCAGATTTTAGCTGTTCATCGATAAGAACATCCAGAAGTTTTGTATGGGGAACTATTTCAATAGTTGTTTTGTTTAGGCTAAGTATAGAGAAGGATTCTTTGTCAGCAGCAGTATGTCTAAAAAGGGTAAAGATCATTATTTTAGATTTGGAGGCATTTAGGGCTAGGTGATTGTCAAGCATCCAGGACTCAGTGGAGGAGAAGGCTTCTTGCGTAAGGTTTATTAGTAAAGGAAGAGTTTTGGCTGAGCAGATGATAGTTGGGTCATCTGCGTATTGCACAAGTTTAGCATTGGGAATCTTTTGGTGGAAATCATTGATGAAAATGTTAAATAGTAAAGAACCCAAAATAGAGCCTTGGGGTACACCTGTTGAGGTGTGAAGGAAAGAGAAAGTGCAGTAGTTCCATTTTACAGCTTGTTCCCTGGCTGAGAGATAGCTGGAGAACCATTTGATAGATGAAGAGGAGAGATTAAGATGGGAGAGTTTAGAAAGTAGAAGCACATGAGAGACAGTGTCGAAAGCTTTAGATAAGTCAAGGAGGAGCGTAGAAACTATGTTCCCAGAGTCACGAGCAGAGTTAATGATTTCGAGGAAGGAAAGAAGGGCAGTGGTGGTGCTATGTCCTGGTATAAACCCGTGTTGGGTAGGAGTTAGGAGTTGGTTATCCAATAGGTAGGGTAATAGTTGGAGGTGAATACATTTTTTGAGTATCCTAGAGATAGGGGATAGGTTAGCAATAAGGCGAAAGTTGGAGATTGAACAGTTTGTGCCTCCTTTATGGAGGGGGATGATGAAGGCTTTTTTCCAGAGGTATGGTACATAGGACTCCTGAATAGAATGATTGATTAGGATGCTGATTGGAAGGGCTATGCCATCAGCAGCTAGTTGGAGAAAGTTAGATGGAATGTCATCTGGGGAATTAGAGCAAGGTTTTAACTTTTGTAGGAGCTTTTTTATAGTGTGGGTAGGAATGGGTTTGAGAGTAAAAGAGGAGGACTTAGGGTTCATGGATGTTAAGTGTTTGTTATCAGTTAAGTTGGGGGGGATGTTGTTAGGGAAAGAAGAGGTGAGTTTGCCTATGGAGTCAATGAAAAAGGAGTTAAATTGGGTAGCTAGGTGGAGGTCTGGTGTGTCTGGGTCAGGGCAAGGGTTCTCTTTTTTGCCTGGGGATAATATTGATGAAATACTATTCCAAACTTTTCTGGGGTTGGTTTTACGATTATTTTGAAGTTTAAGGTAGTAGGATTTGTGGTCAGTGGCTATTTGGTTTTTTACTTGATTTTGCAGTTGCTTGTATTCAGCAACAGAGTTGGGAGATTTACATTTTTGGTAGTATTTCCAGATTTTAACTCGGTGATGCATAAGTAGTTTTGTGTCTTTAGTTAGCCAGGGGGCTGTTTTGGATCTGAGTCTTTTGGTTCTACTGGGGGCAAAGTGGTTAAGTATATCAGTGAAAATTCTATTGAAATGTGAGACTGCGGCATCTAAAGGGAGGGACTTTAGAGGGTTCCAGTCTATCTGTTTTAAGGTATTAGAGAAAATTAGGGGGTTGAAGTTTTGCATGTTGCTGGTGGTAATGTGTCTGTGTTGAAAAAGGATGGTGGAGGGGGAATGGCATATGTAGGCAGGGAGATGGTCACTAAGGGAGTCTGCGAAAGTACCACTATCAAAAACTCAGTTTGGGTGGGAGACTAGTATCCAGTCAAGGATGCTACCTGTGGTGTAATCTTTATTTGGTCTAGGAGGGGTTTTGATTAACTGTGTGAATTGATATAGGTTGATGCTTTGAGAAGAGGTAGATGAGTCAATGGAAGATGGAAGACCAGTTTATGTTGACATCGCCTAGGATTATAGTCTCACTATTTATGCTGGAAGTGAACTAGGCAAGAATATCTTACAGTATAGGGATATTGTTACCAGGAGGAATGTACAGGGAGGCAATGCATAAAGTTTTATTGTTATTTACTTTGAGAAGGGCGAAGGTTAGATCGGCGGTGTCAAATGAGGGTATGGGCTTAGTATAGGGTGTTACTGTTAAGGAGGAGGAGAAGAGTAAGGTTACTCCTCCACCTTTCTTTGGAGGTCTGTCACTTCTTATAAGTTTATAGTTAGGGGGCATAATTTCGGTATCTTTTATGTGTGGTTTTAGCCAGATGTCTGTGATAGAGACAATATCAGGTTTGTTATGAGAGATCCAGGTGTGAAAGGAAGGTATTTTATTACAAAGGCTCCTGGCATTAAGTATGGCAAGGAGAAGAGATATGTGGTGCAGGAGAGAGCTATGTGAATGTGGTTTAGAGGTGGAGTTGTATGAAGGCTCTGGGTTAGGGTGTATGTCTCCAAAACGGAGGAGGAGGGTGATAAATTTTGAGTAGAGTATGGATAGGTATCTATTTTCTAATGGGTCATAGGTGTAGATATTGGAACCTAATGAGGTAAGTTTGGTGGGTATGGGAAGTGGTTTACTAGGGCTAGGGAAGAGCTTCCTTTGAAATAGAAAATATTCATTATGTTTGTAGAGGTGGGGGGAAGCCTGGGTTGTAAAGGGAAAGTTTTTTTTATGTAAATCGCAGTTGTATGAAAGGGATGGGAGTTCTGAAACTGTGGGAGACTAGTAAGGTAGAGTAAGCAGAAGAGGATTAGGCTTAGAAATAAGGGTATTAGAGCATAGGCAGATTTTGTTTGCATGGTGGGATACAGAGTATGAGTTGAGTGAGAAGGATGTGTAGGAAGAGAGATGGTTAATAAGTTTGAGAGGAGAGGATTAGAATGAAATGTGTGAGGGTGTATTCACAGGGATATAGAAGGGTGGAGTGGAGGGGGAAAAGGCAGTTGTAGTAGTGAGTGGATAAGGAGAAAGTGGGGGACAATATTTGGAGGATTTGGCTACTGGCTATCCTGATGGGGTGTGTGCACTTACCACCTAGTAGGGATAAGGTACAGTCAGTTATTCAGTAATTATTGAGGCATGTTACATAAAAGCATACAGCATCCCTTGCCGTCTAATGCAAATCAAAATACCCACTGGAAAAATACATTGTCCGCTGATCTCACAAAGTACAAACAGTTGAAAAAACAGAGAATGTCAAACATCCAATTCGATAGAACATTAATTAGGCCAGACCTAGATACAAAAATGTCCTAGGTAGTAAGCTCGCACAGGAATCCTAAATCTTTTTCTCCAGTAGTTTGCTTACTTTGATCATAGGGCCTCTCATTCGAATTCCCCTTCCAAATATCTTTCCTACTAAAGCTGGAACTTGAAAGGAGGTCTATAGGTCACATTTGTCCAAACATAAAGGAACTGTGGACAACATAGAACTTTTTTCGGACTGCATCTCCGTTGTCAATGTCAAGAATAAATGGTGACAAAAATGCACACCAATGTCATCAAACCCAATAACATGAATGATAGAGTTAAAATGTCCACTTGAAGAAGATTGTGAGACAGCCAATATAGTCCAACAGTGATGAATGTCCGCCGATAATGTAATAGATAAACAATGAAAGAATTATATGACAGCTCATCATATCATCAATTAGTTAGTCAGTCAGAAATGTCTATGCTCACCAGTTCAAAGTACTCAAAAAACTCAAACAATTTAAAGGCCCCGAACTTCCGTTGATGATGAAAAATGCACAAGATGTATGAAGAAATAATGTGTATTCATAAATATTCCGTTCTTATTTGTAGAATCTGATAGAAATAGTTCCCATCACATAAGCACTCCATCCGTCGCCAGTCCACTGAATAATAATCCCAAGCAGGAACCTTTATCGGCATGCATCATATTGACTTCATTTAAAGTTTTATCCAGGGCATCTTTTTTATAGCCCCTATTAAGGAAATCTCCTTCCAGTTTAAGTGCAGGTTCCCTATATTCATCATCTTCTGGTATGCCACCTCGACATTCTCAAGTATTGGCTGGATATGATGCATTATTGCAGTTCGAGTGACTCTGAAGTAGTGATGCAATTTCCTTTTGGCCTACTTCAAGTGATTTTTTTTTAAGTTTTTTCTTTTTAAGGTTCATTTGCTCTCCACATGGCAGTGTGCAAGCACAGTTCATTACCTTCAGAATAGTTATCCAATTCACCTGAAGCTTATAGGAAAAGATTTCATGAGCATAGATGCAAGGCAGATGGAAGTGTGCATGAATATGTTGCTGAACTGAGCACTTATTTTCATAGGTGGGTGAGTGGATGTCAAGTCACCACTTTTGAAGGGCTGGCAGACCTTTTGGTGAGGGAACAAGCCCTTAGCACTTTGCCTGAGGACATGATTATCTGGTTAGCTGATAGACAATGTGCTAGTTCAGATGAGTTGGGGAAGAAGAGAGACCTATACCTAGCAAACAGGCCATCAGTGCACAGAAAAGGGACACCCACTGCTGCTCATGGGTCTAAATGAACCTATGTTGGGCAGCCCAGACTGCCACAACAGAATCTGCCAGTAGCAGGGGAAGCCACTAGTCCAGGTACATGTCCAGGACCTAGGGTTAAATGTTTTGAATGGAATCAGTGGGGCCATGTGGCTTATAAATGTCCACGGAGGCAAGGTGGGGAACAAAAGTTGAGAGAGCCAGTAAGTGGGAAAGACAAAATGCCAACAGTAGGTTGTCTTGAGATAACAAGGTTACCAAACTACCACAATAAGTTATATCCTTTCTTCGTGAATGGCAAAGAGACCATTGCTAAGACAGACACAGCCTCTGACATAACCATTGTGAAGCCTGCAATGGTTACAGAGGAGCACTACTTACCTGGGTAGTCTACTCCAGTAAGAGCTTTAGGAGGGACCCCATTCCAAATACCTTTGGCTGGGATTCACCTTGACTGGGAGGGTGGAAAAGGAAGCCAGAAAATAGGTGTGATGGAGGATATCCCTGCAGATGTCCTGATAGGGAATGATTTTGATAATGCATTACCATGTGCTCATGCAGTTACACGCAGTCAAGCTTGGAGACAAGCATGTGGGTCTGGTAGCCTGGAGGAGACCCTGACCGACCGCACACTTGCATCCAGGACTGGTGAGGTGGCTACTTTAGAGAGAGAGCTACCCTGTAGCACTGAGACTAAAGGTGAGCCACCACTGCTTGTTGGTACTGCTGGTCCATTGAACAGAGTGACTGCAAGAGCAGAGGTGAGTATTAGTACTCAGGCTGACAGTGATGCACCGCTGTCAGATGCTACCAGACTTCCTGTGGAAGGGGAGCTGGAAAGGGTTACAAAGAGAGAGTTGAGACAGGCTCAGCTCTCAAACCCTACATTACAAGGCTTTAGGCAGGTAGCTAGTGAGGCACTTGATTCTCAAGGGAAGGCGGAATCTGTATAGTGGGATAAAGGGTTTCTGTATAGAGAGTGGACCCCGGAGGGAGGGCAAAAAGATGAGAGAATGCAGCAGTTGGTAGTGCCTAGAGCCTACCATTTGGCACTTCTAGCCATAGCCCATGATATTCCCTTTGCAGGTCATATGGGCATAAAACATACGAAGAGATGTATTATGTAGAACTTTTATTGGCCTGGAACTTCCAGAGATGTAACAGGGTACTGCAGGATGTGTGAGCAATGCCAAAAGCAAGGCAAGGCGGGAGACAAGTTGAAAGCTCTTTTGATACCTTTGCCTGTGATTGAGGAGCCATTTCACAGGGTAGCTATGGATATTGTGGGGCCCATGACTACCCCAAGTTTCACAGGGAAAAAGTATATCCTAGTGGTAGTAGATTATGCTACAAGATACCCTGAGGCTGTGGCTTTGTCCTCCATTGAGGTGGAAAAGGTGGCAAATGCTTTGTTAGAGATTTTCATCAGGATAGGTTTCCCAAAAGAAATACTGACTGACAGAGGTGCCAATTTCATGTCAGACCTGCTGCCTTGTCTGTGGAAGCACTGTAGGGTAAAGCACCTAAAGGCCACCCCTTACCATCCCCACACTAATGGTCTTGTTGAGAGGTTAAACTCTACACTCAAGTCCATGCTACAGGCATTTGCAGACCAGTTTAAGAGGGAGTGGGAAATTATTTGCCCCATCTGTTGTTTGCTTACAGAGAGGTTTGCCAGAAATCCACAGGCTTTTCACCTTTTGAGTTGTTGTATGGGCATAGGGTGAGGGTCCTCTAGACTTAATTCATGATGAGTGAGAAGGTGAGTGGGAACCTCACCAGGAGTCTGTTGTGGCATATGTCCTAAACCTCAGGACAATGCTCAGGGAACACATGGGCTTGGCCCAGGAGAACCTGGCAGAAACCCAACAGCAGAAAAAGGTCTGGCATGACAGGAATGCTCGAGCTACAGAGTATGATGTAGGTCACCAGGTAATGGTTTTCATTCCTGTCCAGACACAACAAGCTGCAGGAAGCTTAGGAGGGACCCTACAAGGTGGTAAGGAAGGTCAGTGCTGTTAACTACATTGTAGAACTGCTAGGCAGGAGGCAGGGGCACAAATTGTACCATGTTAACATGATGAAACCTTACCATGATAGGGAGGCTCTTGTTCTGAGTATTCACAGTGGATTGCAAGAAGACTCTGACAGTGGATTGCAGGAAGACTCTGAGGGAGCTATGGTGACTGATCTCCTCAGTGAGGCTCGGGCTGTCACCTCAGTGGAAGGGGTAGCAATGTCTCAGCAGCTATCTCCTACCCAGGTTCGAGAAATCTGAGCAGTGTTATGGGAGTTTGGGGACATGTTCACTGGGAAACCAGGGTGCACCCACCTGGTGCAGCACCAGGTGGATACAGGACCCCAAAGACCTATTAGGCAGGACACTTATAGGGTGCCTGAGAGAGTCAAACAGACTCTAAGGGAGGAGATGCAGGAAATGTTGAAGCTAGGGGTAATTCAGGAGTCCAACTGTCCCTGGGCCTCCCCAGTGGTTCGGGTGCCAAAGAAGGAAGACAGCACCAGGTTATGTGTGGACTACAGGAAATTAAATAGTCACACAGAGTCAGATGCTTACCTCATGCCTAGGACAGATGAAGCCCTAGAGTAACTGGGTGGGGCTAAGTATCTTACCACCATTGATCTTACCAAGGGTTACTAGCAAGTGACCTTGACTCCCAGTGCTAGAGAGAGGTCAGCCTTTGGGACTCCTTTTGGGTTGTATGAATTCACAAAAAATGCCCTTTGGAATGAAAAATGCCCCAGCAACTTTTCAGAGTCTAGTAGATCATATCCTAGCAGGAGGGTTTGCCCTTGCTTACCTACATGATATTGCCATCTACAGCCATTCCTGGCAAGAGCACCTTCAGCATGTCAGGGAGGTGCTGGGCAGACTACCGAGGGCAGGGTTGACCATTAAGCCCAACAAATGTCAGATAGGTATGGCAGATGTCTCCTACCTGGGACATAGAGTGGAGAGTGGTAAGATCAGGCCAGAATCTGCCAAAGTGGAAGCCATTCAGGTATGGCCTGCCCCTGTTACCAAAAAGCAGGTGAGGGCATTTTTAGGGTCAGCCAGGGTACTATATAAAGTTTGTCCCCAGTTATAATACCATTGCTGCTCCCCTCACAGACCTGACAAGGAAAAACAGGCCAGATAAGGTAGTGTGGACCACAGAATGTCAGCAGGCATTCCAGAAGCTAAAAGAAACTTTGTGAGGACCCAGTGTGTTAGCCAGTTCAGATTGCAGCAAAGAATTTGTTGTGCAGGTGGATGCTTCAAGCCATAGGGTGGGAGCTGTACTTAGACAGATTTCTTCAGAGGGAGAATAGCACCCAGTGGTTTATCTCAGTTGTAGACTTCAACCCAGGGAGGAATGGTATGCAGCTGTAGAAAAGGAATGTTTAGCCATAGTGTGGGCAATGCAGAAACTTCAGCCTTATTTATATGGAAGGAAATTGACTGTAGTTACAGATCACAGTCCCCTAACATGGTTACATCGAGCCAGCCAGCAAAATGCCAAGTTGCTCAGGTGGAGCCCTAGGGTTGCAAGCATATATGTCAGTGCCAACACAGATGGGCTCTCAAGACAGGGAATGGGGTAAGGTATACCCAGATAGAGTCAAACCTCTCAAGCAACATTTCGCAAGGGACACTTCAAAAACTAGCTTGAATTCCCAGGGTGGGAAGAAATGTGATACAGCCTAGCTAGATATAATTTTGTAACTAATTCTGTCATTTGTAAATATTAATATAATCCACAGGCTTATTTTACAAATGTAAAGAGAACTATATATTAGGATTAAATTATATGTTGTACTGAGCTTCAAAAATGTAACCACAGTGCACCCTGCTGGAAGAAAGTTGTTAAGTAAAGAATTTTACAACTGTGTTTGATCTCAAACTCAGAGACAGGATTCTGGGCTTAGAAATTCTTTCTATTGTTTTAAGACAGAGATAATTACTAGATTTTACATGTAAAGTGTCCTTTATTGTTGTGGCTTCCCGGCAGGTGCAAGATTGCAAAGATATGTTAAAATTCTGAGTTCTGTGAGCCTAGGACACTTCAGCAGATGTGTCAAGAATGATGTAATCTGAAATGACTCAGCAGTAAGGTGTATTATCAATTTAAGGGCTATCTCAGAAAGAAAGCACAGCATGTTGCATCTTGTCTTGGATCTAGTAAAAACACCCACTCACCAGCACTTGCTTGCTCTGTATGTAAGTAGTATTTAGAACAGTGATTTCTCTTAGAGATAGATAAGAATATAGCCAGATTAGTCTAGCTCCTTTCTATATTTATGTCAGACTATCCTACAATATTGTTTTAAAGTATTTCCTGTGATTTCTGAACTCTGTAATGTCATTGTGTTGAAGTAATAAGTATTGGCTTGTGTTTTTATTATTTATTAAATATTTTTAAACCTTTCAACTGTGGCTGTTTTTTGTAGAGCTAATTTAAGCTCTAGAGTACTTGCATGTATTTGGTGATACTGTATAACCTACTCCAATAGCCTTAAAAGTTCTGGTCACACAATATTTGGATAGCAGTAATATTGCACAGTCAAATTAGACACCCTTTGGTAAGGGCCTTTATAGTAACTGATGATAGTAGTTGGTGGCAGTCAGTACTACCTTATAGTCTGGGTAGAAAGGGGGCATAGCTGGAGAACCTGTGTCAGCCTTACCCAGGAGTGTCTGTGTGTTTGTATATAAATCAAATCTCAAAGTGTATGTCGGCTACTTGGGAAGGGACACAAAGCATTGGTTGAACAGAGAGAGTGCTGGAGGTTTTGGCTTGACCACTAGGCTGAGATCTGAACCCTATAGCTGTGCCAGTGGGGAGTCTTATTGGGGATCTGGAGAGGAAGGGAGAAACCAGCCCCAGACTGACTGTGATCTCTGTGTGCTCTTAAGGAAAATTGTAATTTACTGTGTGTGTACTTGTTATCCTCCCAATGTGGGCACCCCTCACTGGTGCTAGTGGTGAGGACTGAGGCTCCTTGATTACTGGGCCAGTGCATGGGTGTCACACCCTGTCATGGAACATAGACTTTCTCGGGGGGGGAGGGGGTAGAAACTCTCCTTCTTCCTCTTTTAACAGAAGGGTTTTATTTTCTTTTGCATCTTAGACCAAGTTCTATATGTTATCACTTAATTTCCTTTTACGTTTGTTGGCAAGCTTAGATTTTCAAAAGTTGCATTTCATCACATTCACAGGTCCACATGTCAAAAGTTTCTAAAGGTTTTCTGACTCTGGATCATATTATTAGCAACTCTGCATTACCCTTCGATCTAGCCATTTCTTTAAGGATTTTTACAAAATGTCTTGCTCCTCAACTAGCCTAATGCAGATTGCAAGGTGTTTACATATTTCCTTAGTTAGATGACTGACCTTTCTTTGCAGAGTATTTTTCAAAGTGTCAGGAATCATTCACTTAGGTAAAAGATATCCTATACAACTTGATATTCCAGCAAAATATTCAAATGTCTTTTGACTAATTCTCACATCATCATTATCTTGGGGTGTCTCTAGGACACCTCAATTTAAAGGGCTTTTCTTTCACAGGAAAAAGTAGATCTGTACCTAAATCTATTTCTGAGTTTTTCTACTTAGACTACTGTCTCAGCAAGGGAATTCCACAGGATACTGTCTCATGGCACCTGGGTTGGACATTGGCATAAGGGTTAAGGTGTTTGCCTCACAAATACAAGGTACAGTGTTTGATTCTAACCTTTGGGTAAATTAGCTAGACTTAAAATAGCCCACAAGGATAGCTAACCTAGTACTTTCTCTTTAGAGGGTGTAATAATTAAGATGCTTACTTCACAGACTCAAGGTACATGGTTTGATTCTCACATTTGAAAAGAAAATTAGGCTTAACATGTCCCAAAGAGCAGCTAGCCTAATACTTACCTATGAACCTGTAATTATCATGATACTTGTTGCAAGACTCTACATGACAAAAGTCCATTAGTACTTTTAAGTTGTATGGTCTCAACATCTACATACTCTGACAATTCAGTTTCCATTCCTCTGGTTTGTAAATAGGGAGATTTTTTTATTTTATTTTTGCAGGCAACACCATTTTTTTTTTCAAAATCAAGGATTACAATTCTCTCTTCTAGCTCCAACACAGTCAGTCAATACAGTTGCCTCAAACTTTGCTTGGGGTGTAGTGTCTATGGGGATAAAAGTCCAAGGTCTTTGGTACAGATAAGTCAGATCTAAACACATAAAAATAATAGTGTTATTAGCACTTACAAATGTTATGTCTCTTTCTTTTTTTGTCAGTGGGAGTCATACAAGTGTTTACAGACAACAAACACTACAACAATATTGTAAATAAACAAGCAAGGGGGAACCAGTTCTTACCCCCTCTACAGACTAGTCATGGTAGACTGAGATATAGTTTTTTTTCAGTACAGTCTCACTCTACAGCACCTTGCATACTGTCAGAGTAAAAATGTGTGGCAGACAAGTTGAGCGGGACTGTATCTTGGGGTCTTCCAAGATTTGATCCATCTGTAGGGAACATTTTAAATAAATCCTTTCCCTTTAATCTTAAATATTACTTGGCAAATTTGTGCTCAAGATCCCCATCCTTGAAGGCCTGGAAGACTGATGCATTTTCTTTTCCCTGGACAGAAATTTTCCTGTAAACTTTTCCATTCTTTTCAGTTATATTCAGGGTCTTTCTAAGGAATCAGAAGGACTGCGCAAAGATTATTGTGGTGACTTCCTTCTGGCCCAGGCAACAGTGGTTCCCCTTCATTTGGGATGGCCAGCGGCAATTACCAGAAGCTCCTCAGAGACTGGAACTACTTACACAAGACCAGGGGCTTTTGATACATCATGACCATAACAGCTATAACTGACTGCCTGGATTTTATACCTTTCTAGCACGTTTTTTTCTGAGAACATGCAGTGGGTATAAAAGAGGACTATAAAATCCTTCTACTAGGAAATATTTATTAATAAAGGAAGGTTTAGTATATGGTGGTAAGAAAAGAATCTATGCCAGGCTAGTGTTTTCTAGTTCTGCATTATTTGTGTGAGATACTATCCAATGGTCTTTCTTCTCAGTCAGAGTTCTTCTGTTGACCATTTCAGCATGTCTGTCCATGGATCCCTCTCTTTCAATGTAGTCCCATGTGAAAATGTTTTTGAAAGGGTTGTTGCACATGAAGTCTCCTAGATTCAAGGTGGCTCCTACTTGGGATCTTAATTTGCTGTTTCTATAAATAACTCTTGTTCAGTTTGAACCAACTCATCAGGCTGTCTTGAGGTTCTTGACATGGAATTTAGTGTTACTAATTGCTCTGACCATCTGCAAGAAGTGTGTCTCAGTTGCAAGCTCATATGGTGGGTCAGCCTTTTCTCATTTTCCAAAAACACGATAGACTAGAAATGATCTTTTAGTTTTTGCATATAGTGGCATCTGAGTTTCATCTCCCTCCTCTCCTTACAGAACCTGATATGATGGAAGTATGACACTTCTTACCTTGTATGCCCACAGACTACTCGGGTACTATCTTTTCAGAATAAAACTTGCAGGATTTCATTGTTTCTCTCTCTTGTAAAGAAATGTCAACCTGTGTCAATTCTGACTGTTTCCCAAATGGCTGTTTCTTGCTATTACCTTTTGTTATACTCACCTCAACAAAACTATTCCAGGCAGTGTCAAGACTCATTCTACCAGGACCTTGACATGATCTCCAGTTTCTTGGAAAGGGTTGGATACTAAGAGTTTTCTAGAAGTAGCAACTTGGTCCTTTGTGCACACTTTTACAAGGCAGTATGAACTAGATTCCTTTTCAGATCTAACAGGCTTTGCTAAGACCTTTCTCCAGGCTCTCCTGGACCCTTTTCCTTCCTTCCCCACTCAGTATAAGCTCTGGTAATCTACCTATATAGCTTAGGCTACTGCAGCAGTCATTCATATAAAGAGCATAGTACCGATGTGCTAAACTTAACAACAGATGTCCAAATGATCGCTGCTACAGTGTCTGCTCCCACCCTCTGTCCACTGTTTTTGTATGTTTTTATGCCAGAATGTTGATTTTTATTATTATTATTATTATTATTATTATTATTATTATTATTATTATTATCCTAGCATTGTCCTTCTCAGGGCTTTAGCCTTCTTTACTCTGATGGTATGAAAGCTCTGAAGGCCTTGGCACCAAAGCCTAACATTTATTCATTTCAGCTCAAGTTGACTAATGGTTTGGACATGTAGAAGGTGCCCTAAAGATTTGTAGCTAGCCTGCTGTTATATGCTTAGTAGGATATAACCCATATAGGTTAAACTACAGCAGCAGTGATCATTTGAACATCTACAGTTGTGGTAATTTTACTTAAGCAACTGTGCTTTCTTCAGATACATTGCCAAACATAAGAGAAACTAGTATGTCATTCTTCTGCTGCAAGAAAAGGCAGCCTGACAACTCTTTGTAGGTAACTTAAGAGAGTTTATTCAGACCAAAACACTTATGCTAAAAATGGCTTTCAACAAATACTGGCCTTTGCTCTGTCTGCAGTATTGTGCAGCATGGAGTTAGTATAAAAAAAATGAAGGTGAAAGGAGTTTTCCTCTAACATGGGGCATGCTGACAAGACTACCTCCACCAAAAAGTTTGATCAATGATCCCTAAAAGGGGGTTTCAGCATAAATGTTACAATTTATTAGTAGTCACTAAAATTAACTTCAGCAAATCAACGCGATTCAAAAGAAAATAGGAATAAATCTAAGAATGGTACAGTTAATACAGAAATACTAAAAAAATGATTAGCAAAATTTAAATTTGCAGAGCAATGAAGAGGCAATGTATTAGCATGGAAGGCACAGTAAATAGATAAATAATGGGTTAGAAGAAAGTATGGAAAAGTAACTTAGAAGAAATTATTTAAAGAACTAAATAAAGTGTGTGCAAATAAGGTGCAGAGTCCAAATGAGAGACCTTTGAGAGTGGCAAAGTTATAGTTATTGTGGCTGGGGAGTCACCCATTCAATTTATATGGTCATTCATCAAAAACAGAGGGTGTCATACAACTAGCAGCTAGTGATGGTAGTTTGGCTGCACAAATGTGCATCTAAGAAGGACTCCTCCAGTTAAATGCCTGCTAATTTCAGTTCCATCCCAGGCACAGGTATGAAAACAATATGTAGGATATGTCAGTAGATAAATGCTGGGTCAGTGGTAGATGGTCAGCAACGTGGCTTCAATCAGCCCATTTTCTGCTTCAGAGTATGAGTGTGAGTGGCTCACCAAGGAGATGGGGAAAGCAAAATGGGAGTTAAATGGATATAGTGTGGCTGGACTTTATATGGGCAATAACATCAAAACTAACAGGGCATGAAATGAAGAAATTAAATGCATGGGCAAAACTATAATCTGCCTTTCATGCATATCCCAATTCCTCATAAATAGTTGCCGTGATGTATGCCTAATGCTCAATTACAAGTGGTATGCACTAATCTCATCTGTCCAACATTATGTTTGTATTGTACAAGTGGTATTCATAGTCATTACATGAATGTATTAAGACTATCTGTACTGACCACAACTAAGGACAAGCAAGTTGAAGTTCACAGAGGTCAGTTATGCTAACGAATGATTCCGCAAATAAGGCTAAGCAGATGAAGTCATAATAAGATGTAAATGAGGAATTATGCAAAACAGCGTATACTAATGGAGTATTACCTTGTCTATTTGAAATTCAAAGTGAATATTTTCCTCTTTTCTATGCAGTGAAGTCTTGCCTATGATATCTTGTTTGCAATCCATGGAAATGCTGTCACTTGCTGCTAGCCTTGCTAGTTCCTATTGTGAGCTGCTTGTACTGGCAAAGTCAAAACCACTTATGCCCAGTGGTGCTTGATATCCAAGAAGACAGAGATATACACAGAGAATAATTCACTATAGTCTTGACTATCAGGAGAAACTTCAGAGGTTTAAAGGGGACAGGGATAGTATAAGCCTCTTGGTGAGTATGTATTCAGTAGCATAGCTAGGAAGGGGCAAACAAGGCAATCACCATGGGCACAGTCTTGTCCATGGTGCAATTCACCTATGTAAAATAAAAAATATATACTTGTAATCATTTTTTTTTTATTTCTCTTTAATAGAAAAGGCAACCCATATGTTCTAAACAGATGTCCAAGATGCTTCTGAGTGCCTCCCACCCCCCCCACCCCCCCACCCCCCGCTGACATCATCTTGGTCCAAAAAGACCTGTGAATGGCTGTGCGTGTAAAGGGAACAGTGCTGTGGTGCAAAAAAGACAGGCCCCAGGATTCAATAAAGTCAATGTAGGCTCCGTGTAGAGCCTATACAGAATATATCTGTGCACACGGCCACCGCTCCCCCTCAGCAGGGCTCCATACATATTAATTATGGTGCGTGCCTAAGGAAGGTCACAGGAACATGGCTACAGAATCCGTGTAAGACTGACAGCACAGCCACATACCTTTCAGCCCATCCACCTTGGCCAAAAGATGTACAAGACATTTTATTTCATTAAATTGCATTTTAATTTTGTTTTTTTATGTTTATGCGCTTGTTTATCTGGTGCTGTGCATTGCCTATCTATGCTTATCTTTGTGCAGATATACATCAGTGATTTGATACAACATGAATCAATAAAAGTTTTAAAGGAAATGGTCTGAAAATTTATTATTTAAAATAAAATGTTCAGTCTTCCTGTAGTCACTGTTCATGGGTTCTAATCCCAAGGCACCCAAATGAGAAATGTCCAGCTGTCTAGAGTAATTAGTGTAGACGAACATACCTCTCAACTGTCACAATTTTTGCAGAATGTAATGACTACTGCCTCATATGTCTGGTCCTGTGATCTACAGATATATGACATTTCTTGGAATGCAATTTAATGGCAAATCTGTTATTGGAACAACTTGCTACTAATGTATGAGCACACTATGTAAAAATGTTCCCTGTTGATGTGTCTTTGTACCACCATTTTTTATGGCTTGGCCCATAATGCCACATGCTAACAGGTTGAGTGCTATATACATGCAACATCATCTGTACAATATAAGCAGTTAGTGTTCTCACAAGTGAAATTTAACATATCTAGAATTATGTAGTACTAGTCTGTGTAGTTATATTATCTGTGAAGAACTAATGTTCTTCTTTTCTCTCTCACCCCACCTCTTCTATTCTATTAATTATATTTATTATTATAATTTGATATTATCATATTATTTGTAATTACCTCTTATGTTGGCCTTATGTATAATGTAATATTGCTTTTCTGTTAAAAAACTTTCATTTACATTATTTATTGCTGTGTTCCTCATTATATTATTTTCAATATGTTTCCATTACTCATTATTGTTTTCTCTTATGTTATTAATTACATTTGTTTGGTTATGTTTATTTTTCCTTATGTTTATATTTAATTTATCACAGTGCAACAAGGTAGGCCTGTTTCCCGGTGCTCCACCTAACTTGGCTTTCCCAGCCGGGGCACCGGGTCAGCACATCTGGGCCGCAGTCTGGTAGTGCCCCATCTGCTGGCCCTGAACTACTTGCTCCATCCGGTAGCCACAGGCTGGGGGTGGCCCCACTCTGGGAGTGGAGGTGGAGGGGGTGCTTTTGTCACCCACAATGAACTGCCAGACATGGAGCATGGGCTACTGTACCAAACTGCTGGTGCATGTCTATGCTGGATGGAGAGCATGCTGTCCATCCTGGTGGGGCAACCTAGCCCCAGGCAATGGCATCGACCACTGCCTCCACAGGATCAGTGAAGGTTCAGTGCTGACAGTCCCATAGGTGAGGATTTGAGTCACACTGCTACCATGTCTGATGTCCATAGGTCTGGGATTCCACACACCCCTCCCCAACCAATGTGTTCACCCCATCTTGTGTCGCACACCAACCCTGTCTGCTGTCTAGCCTGTCTGCAAAAGCTTCCTCACATTCCCAACTTAACACCCCCACATGTACCTATGTCCATTCTCCAACATTCCACTCTCACCTTAAAAAAAAAAAAAATGGACACCTGTCCCAAAAAATATCGTCCCATACAGAGCTCTCCAGTTCACACACATGTCCAATGGACACACTTAATTTGATCCAATTGGCTTCACAATGTACTTACATTGTCATCACCCCTCTCTCTGGGGGTGACAGTCCAAATTCAGCTAAAAAAAACTGTTAAAGTGCACAATTGTTGCCATAGAAGAAATGGATAGCTATGGTTCTTTCCTACATCCTTCCTGCACATACCTACCTGCCTTTCATTATGTTTTACACCTGCTTGCACCCCATTTCATCACTGTCCTATATTCCCATTTTTTCTTTTCTTTAAAGAATTTTTGTGAGATGTTGCAGGACGCACAGCTTTACTAAGCTAAGCTAAATGGCGGTATATTGATATATGTATTTAAAAAAATAATAATCACATTCAAAAATTACACCAGCACCCTATTTTGAACCCAGGACCATTACAGCTGAAAAACACTGCATTAACCTACCAAGCCATACAGCCAGGTGATTAACACAGGTGTTTTAGGTAAAATATAATACTTGTTATTTCCCCATTGTTTCTCATGTTTAAGCCATGCTGCTCATTGCACTGCATCATGCAAATCAGCTATAAGATTAATGGAAATATAGGAGTGTAACTGGGACTTCTCTGGTAGGGAAAGACATCACTATAAACCCATATACATAATAATAGATGTAAGTGAGGTATGTAACAGCAGGTAACTGTGCAATTATATCTGCAACATGTAAAATACACCTGCTATAAAAGTGACTCAGTAGTTCAATCTGTTAAATGCTTTGAAACCATTAAAGTTTGGTTAACATGGTCCTGGGTTCAAATACATCTATGCCTAGAATTTAAAATATGTGTATGTCTACATCACCAGTATAAATTCTGATATGTATGACTGTCTCATTACCTATTTAACCACCCAAAGCAGTACAGTTTGAATGCCTGCTTCTAAATAATGGCAGTCAAAGGACTACAGATGGACCACATTTAAACTATTCTTATTAAACACTAGAAAGTGCATATAATGTCAGGTCATGCATTAGTATGAATGCCCAGAAGATTTTAAAGTATGTAATTCAAATGAGGCCTAGTCATATCAGACTACATCCCACAATAATTTGGTAGTGATAATACAGACACCCACAACTGCACAAGTAACATACACATATGGAAGTCATGCTAGAAGTAAAGGTTGCCAGCACAGACATTCCAGATGACAACCATAACATAACACGTGACTTGGCAGTTATCTGACTGGTTGACATAATGGTTAATGTACCTGCTACCTTGTTGTAGGATACACCAAGCATGTTTCCTTTTACTCTGTTAATGATACCTTTGACTAACATACTTACCTTAAACACATACCTTACTTTCCAGTGGGATGGGTTCCCTCAATCTGGCTCTGGCTGTACACCAAGGCTACCACAGGTCACACAGTTACTCTTAGGTGGTGTTGCCCCGCACACTCTGCAGACTTTCTAACTATGCCTATTGCCTGCAACAGCAGCATCAGCTTCAGCCTGTAGCACACACATCTGTATGGAACAAGTAGCTGCTACAAACAATCTCTCTGTGTGGACATAATCTTTACTCTAGTAATTTCCACCTTAATGTGAGAAAGGGGATGGAATCTACATTGAGGCCTTATATATCATTGAGTAGTTGCATGGGATTGGCTGATTATACTGCAAATCAGCTGTGTATGTTGCATGCAGCATTCCTGAACCACATATTGGTTCAGTGGCAATCACCTGCTAATGAGAACCATCTTAAAAAGCAAACATCTATCTAGGGGAGCCATTGTATATGAGAGTTAGTTTGTATGGTTAACTCATTCACATAGTACTCATAAGCTGTATCTTTCAACAGAGGAGGGTTGTACTCCAAGTATGTAACCATTTTGTTTCCAACATGATGCATGTTTGAATATACTTAGGGGAAATGGGAATTACATCAGTAAGCCTTTCTTAGAACTGTACCAATGACATGCCAGTGATCTCCAGCTGTGTTACACCTACAGAGGATGTAGAGTACAGCAAGGATATAATGCTCTGTGTTAACTAGGTACACAGGTCTCCTGGATACTTCCTTTGTTAGCAGTTATAGTAGTACCCTGCTATTTGATTGGCACTGTTGTTTATAAATATGTTATGGGTGGGGGTTTTGCTGCTATGGGCACACTACAATGGACTTCTGTGTTTGTTGTGTGATCATATGTAAGTATCTGTCATGTCACAAACAGGAGTGGGTCACTATTGCTACTATCCTAGTTACTTTCACAACCTTTGTATGTTTGGCACACTGTTGATTGAAAGATGTGTAATCAAGCAGAGAATACTAATAGGCTTCCTTTATCTCTACATACTGTACTCCCATGTATGTGATCCTGACATGTGTTCTCATTTAATTGTATTTCAGGAGATATCATGCATACCAGGGACTGTGCACCTTTCACTAAAGCAGAAAACAACCTCATTGTTGAGAACGTGAGACAACACAATCAAGTCCTACTGTCCAGAAGGAGGGCAAATAGTCAAGAGAAGGCAGCCTTGTGGGACAAACTGGTGCACAATGTTAATGCTATGGGTCACCAGAATCGCACATATGAGCAGGTGCAACACCATGCCACCAACATGATTAACTCAACATGCAGATGTGCAGCAGACATGGACAGGGATCGTCAGATCATTGGTTATGGGCCTGCAGCAGAACAACCTCTGTTAGCTACTGAGGAATTCCTGGTGAACCTTGCAACACAGGACAGCTCCTAGGGCTCCATCACGCAATATGTCATGGATGTAGGTGCAACCATTTCCACTCAAGAGGAGCATCCAGGTAAGCTTAGTTGGATCAACATTGGAATACTGCAGTGTTCAGCATGTCAGGGCGCACATAGCTTTACGTAGGTGTCAGATGTTTTATTTGTGGGGGGGGTTAGCTGCAGTTTTAAGGTCATGAACAGATTGTGACCCACATACCTGTTAACATAGCAGCTAATGTAAATGTGAGATATTTGGATATTTTATCCTTGTTATACTGTAACATGTGCTGCTGTTTACATTACATCTCCCTCAAACTTTTGCAGGACCATCAGGAATAAGAAGAGGCCATGCTCCTGCTGCTGGTAAGCACAAAACTGTTTTGTCACAGATGTAGATTTAGTTCAATGTATTCACTAAAGTATCATCCCAGGCCTGCTGGCTGGATTGATGTACTGTCTGCATGATTGCTAACTATAAGTTTAGACTCATACCTATGCCTTGTAGGTGTGACCACAGTGATTGATTTGATGCTATTGTCAGGACATCACAGATTGCCATAAATCTCAACTGTGCAGAATTTTACAGAATGTCAACAGTGCACATCATTTATGTTTTGCTCATGAGATTCTTGTTAAAAGAACTGTTATTTCCAAATAATTACAGATTTTGGTTAGAAAATAATGTCCTCATGTCCTACTGTATGAGGTTGTGGCTTATACAAATGTGTAATAGTGACTGCAGTGTATACAGCTTAACATATATTGCAACATAGTACTGCAGAGCATAATAGTGCAGGTATTAATGTAATGCTTTTCCGTTTTTATCACAGGAGACCAGGGAGTTTGGTCTTTGTCCCCTTCACAACCTGATGTCAGTGTCTCTTCAGACTCTGATGATGATGGTGGCCAAAGTGAGGCACAGCGGGGGGTTGCAAGGGCTGAATCTGACACAGAGGTTGACATCCCTCTTCTACCCTCATTATCACCATACACAGCCAGTTTGCCTATGCATACCCAATTCCCAGTGGCCAAAGATATTGGACGGTTGGAGGGTGGGGACATTGAACAGGGAAGTGTGGCTACTGTTGCTGCAGTGGCTGTTGACACTGGCCATAGCCAAATAGTTGGTGAGGTTCCACACAGGCAGATTGATAGGGGTGCTCATAGGAGGCCTGCTGTAACTCCACCACCTGTTGAGGGGGTCTCATCATGTGTCACTCTGCATATGTTTAGGGCTGTCAGGGAGGCACAGGTATGTTCAGAAATGATCTCCAGATGAATGCTCATGGTTACGGATGTAGCACAGTTTGACATCCATGACTGCCTCCCCCATGTTGTTGATACCCTAGAATAGTTGACTGATGCAATGGAAAGATGTTGGTCTGAGACAGATCACACACTATCTGCCTTAGAATGCACATTGTATGTGACGGAACATCTGTCTGGAGTTGAGCGTAGGCCTCATGGATGTAGGTCAGCAACTACATCTGCTGAGAATCAATGTGGCCATGCACAATCACGGTCCCATAGTGGCAGTACATCAAGTGCTCCAGAGGAGAGTTTGCTGTCCACACTCAGATGAGACAGGCCATGGGCTCATGGTCTTGTGTGCTCCCATAGAGGACACTTTCACAGCAGACAGCAGTCACCCTCAGGTAGTAGCAAAGCATCTGAACTTGGACGTGGAGGTGCCAGTGCAACTCCTGGCAGAGCCAGTTCACATGTTCAGGGGTGGAGACAATGAACTGTCAGCTCTACCATGCACGGCTCACAGCTGTCCACCATACAGACACATAGAGCTAGCACTGACCTTGGCTGTGTTCATACAGACACTCATATACCACTGTCACATTCAGGTTACCTGCAGACACACATGACACATTTCCATGGTTCATCTTGCCTGCTTCCCTTCATAATTCAAACACAAGCTTGCCAACCTATTAGGTCACCTTAGCCTCCTGCACCCTCATACAACACCCTGTGTAAGTGATGATACCTGTGCCACATCCCTATCATCTTTCTCATGGATGCAGGAAAATAAAGCTATGAGTCTGATGCACAGGGTGACTATTTACATTAATATGAATTTATTTAATCCAGTGTTCCTTTTGACATGCCACTTGTGCTGGTCTATTTCAGAATTTGTATTTTGCCATTTATAATGACTATACCATATTAATGTGTGTACGTTAGGATGGATGCTGTTGTAATGGCTGTGTAGTCACATAATGACAGGTGTCACATGGAAATGTTAAAGTTTCACTTTCAGAACTGTGTAGGACACACCTATGGGTACACATCTACAATCAACCCATCAACATCAGAGCACAGAATTGAATGTCAGTACAGAAGACAAATGTTGTCAGAAAGGTAACACAGTATATGTTCCGGGGTTCATAGGTTCACATGTGTTTAATAGGCTAATGAACACAAGGGCTTCTTTAAGCCTAGCCATGCATCCCTAAACACTCTCAAGGTCTGATACCATTGATAAGTGTAAGCAGGGTTTTGGGAGCTGAAGCATCTACAAGCCGGGATGTGGGGGTTGAATCATCCACAGTTTCCCTGTGTCCACCAGAGACATTGGTCAACAAGCAGGTATGATTGTCTTGTTCCCCATCCAATTTGCAACTTGCACTTGATTTGCATTAAGGTGAAACTCTGATTCACATGGATGTGGAGCCTGTTTCATACAGGGTATAGTCTCTGGATTACATACCTATCTCTCTAGCATGACTAACTTAGATTACAACTCTCCTCTGCTTACCTTGCCTGGATTGTGAGACTCTTGCTACAGTCCAGTGCCTACCTCTTTCGACCTTTCTCCGCCCCTTCTACCCCTACTTATCATATCAATCCCTAATTCCTGTAACTTCCTTTCCCAACTACATAAATATTACTCACTCCTTCCGGCGCCATCTTTATTCTTCTTGACTCGCTGGCTGTTGCATGTCCCTGGCTACGGCGTCCTATTCCAGTGTGTAGGTACTGTACTTTTGAAGCTGCATGTGTATAGTCACTGCATATCACCTACCTGGTCATGATTAACTGTGTACTGTTACCATTTCTCTACCTTGGCATCATTTAGTGAGCCGGTGTAATTTTCACTGTTATTTGGTCAGCTTGTAGAAGCGTGCAGCACGTGGATCTCGGTGCACGCCGTTCTCAGCGTTTGGCTGTGGATGACTGATACAAAGGGGAAGTGTACTGTTTATAGTATAATTAACCAATTTGTTCTACTTGTGCTGTTTATTGAACCAGGTACATTTCTCTTTTAAGACTCTGGTGTTTCTGGCTGTTGAAAGGGCGTTCTACCTTTTACTGTAATATTACTTCCGACATAGTGATTGATCAGCTGTATAGGAACTAGTTAGAAGTCGTCCTTGTGTAACGGCGTTTCCTGGCCAATAGTTAAGGAGGTATTCTGCCGTTTTGTCACTGTTAGTACTTCTTGTCTGTAAGTAATTGAGCAATATTTTCTATGCTGCTCTTGCTGTTCTCTAGGGAGTGGATGTATTTTAATATTGAGCGTGTTGATGCTTCCGACGGAAGAAAGCAGACTTTAATTCCCTACACTTAGAAGTTCTAAGCTTGCATTGCTTGTGCTACTGTTTAGTAGCACACACATGGTGTTTTTAGCGTTGTGGTGCTTCACAGCTGAAAGATCGCTTTCCCTGTTTGGGATGTGTGTCAGCTGATTTCTGCTACTAAGGAGATGTATAGTTTTGATATTAGGCTTTAATCTTCCTACTCTTAATAACTACTACTATTGGCGCTGATCCCTGAATCAGGTAGACTTTGTTCTTCTAGGCTATTGATGCTCCCGACTGTAGATTGTGAGCCCTACTTACTTATGTACAAGGATTTGTGACCTGTATTGATTGCGCAGTTGTAATTATACTGGCTATATGCCGCTTTTGGTTCTGCTGCTTCGGCTAATAGTAAAGGGGTTTTTCTGCTTTTCTTTACTTTTAAGTAATTCTTGTCTGTCAGTAACAGTGCTATAATTTTTCCTATGTTGATAATATCAGGTTATGTTGCTTTGAACCTAATTTGTTGAAAGGGTTATAGTAGTCTTCTGTACAGTGCTATACTTTTGAATGTACCCAGTAACGTCAAATAAGGAAGTTTTATTTCTGATAAACTGCTAATTTTTGCCTGCCACTAACACTTTGTCACCTACAATTTTGCCCTCTCTGTACTGTGCTATATTTTTGAATGTGCTTAGCAATGTCATCTAAGGATTTTGTATTCTGTGAAACTGCCATTTTTGCCTGCTACTAACACTTTGTTACCTTTAATTTTGTTTTCTCTCCCTTTATTCACCCAGCACTCCACTCTGCTAGCCCTGAACTAGTGACTGAGAATCTGTCCTGCCTGAAAGCCAAGAATACATACCTTTTACTGAACCAATTGGACTCCACCCGTACCATAAGATAGAGCAAACTCCTCTCCCTAAGATTCTAACTCTAAAGAACCTAGAAAGTATGTGTTACAATGACTGTAGTGTTATTACATTTTACCTATTTAATGCCTTGTAACTGAGGACTGCGCCCTAGCCAGGTCAGCCAGTACACTCGCTCTATTCTACCCCCTCCTCCCACACCTCATCACTTTACCCACAGGTTAACTAAGATGCTTAGTTTTGTTCCCCTTCTCTATTCCCTGACTTTAAAGCACACTAGGAAGGCTTATTTATTTTTGTTTCTATTCTCCTTTTCTAAGGACTCGCCCTACATGTCTATCCCACTGCTCTGATCCACATATTATCTAACTGCAGGCCTGAACTTTTCTCTGTTCTCCCAGTACTGCTCACTCCTCTATTCTTACAACTTCACACTCTCCTCTGGACACATCTTTACCTTACCTCAATAGTCAGCATTTCACTGATTGTTCCTGGGGCCCTTCTCCTTCACTGGCTCTATCCCGCTCCATTCGCCCTACGGGCTCACTCCGCTCTCCTGCCCCCTATTCCCACCCGCCACTGCTTCTACATTTATTCATCTAAACCACTTCGCTTCAATAAACAGCAATCATAGGAGACCACACCTTAAGTTCCAGAAACTCCACACCCAATACTCACCTACACTATCCAACTTATTCATCTTAACATGCCACTACTCTACACTGACACTATGCCACTATTATCTACCTATCCTAAACGGAATCTCCTACTTCCATACATCATCACACATCTTCTTATTATACTTTATCTACTTACTTTCTATGAACACCTCCAGTACATAAACCTTTCCCACCCCACAAAGCAAACCTCCTCAACTCCCATAGCCTACACTCATTCTCATTCAAACACACCTAGCACAATAACCTACCTATCGGCAAAATACCACAGACTAAATCACATTAAATACTATCGGCCTCAAGCCAAGAAATCTCTGTTCCTTACATGTAAAGTCCTACAAATCACACTTAACTACCAACTCCAATCAATAATAGATGGCGATATCCAACCTAATCCAGGTCCAAGCCCTACACTTCCTACAGTTACCCATATAGCAACCCCTACTACCACCCAATCCCTTATTAGACCTCCCAACTCACTATTAATAGCCCATCTTAATATAAGAAGCATAAATAACAAAGTTGCCCAAATACATGCTCTCATAGATGTACATTCATTTGACATCCTGTGTCTTACTGAAACTTGGCTCAAACCATCTATACAAGACAATGAATTTACTCCTCCAGGATATAGCACATTAAGACAAGATCGATTAGCTAAAAGGGAGGCAGAATAGCAATACTTTACAAGTCTGGACTACAAGTTACCTCAATTGACTCTAAGCCCCCTCCAACTAATAATGAGGAAATACTTATCTCCAAACTCCAACTCAATAACCATAAATCTATTTATATTATTGCCGTCTATCTTCCCCAGGAATAACACAAACAACCTAGAAAATATCCTGAATTGGCTATCATCCAACTATCCCCAAGAGACAATAGTACGTGGAGACTTTAATATAAATTGGAATAGCTGGACCTCAGAACAACCTCTACCCATCTTAATTTACATGGCTTTACTCAAACTATTACCTCCCCACAAGGACCAATAAACAGAACAACACTGAAAGCACCCTAGACTGGATACTAATAAATAGACATCACCTAAGCTATAAAGTAGGAACTCTCCCTGAGGATATAAGCGACCATGCTCTAACCTTCATAATCAGAGACAAGACTGATATCCAAAATCCAATTACCTATAGAACAGTGAGGAATAAAACAAAATTTAACCCTGATATTTTCAAAACGAACTTAGAGCATGCAACTGGGCACCCCTTAAAAGTCTACCCCTAGAGGAAGCAGTAATCTACTTTAACAGTAAATTTCTACAGATTCTCGACCTCCACGCTCCAAAAAGGACCATTAAAATTAGAAACAAACCCGCCCCCTGGCTCTCAAAAGATACAAAACAAAAAATGCTACTTAGAAATAAAATCTGGACCTTATGGCGTACTACCAAAAAACATGAAGATCACATCAAGTTTAGACAGTTAAGAAATGACACAAAAAAATCAATACTGTTAGATAAAAGAAAGTACTACATACAACTCCAAAGTACCCAGCAAAGAAACCCCCAAAAATTTTGGGCAGGTATAAATACTCTCTTACACCCAGGTCGTACTGTCACCCCCCCACCTGTAGGTGCAGACCAGGACAATCCAAAGGAAGTAGCAATAACCTTTAACACCTTCTTCACTGAAACCATTCAGTCTCTTTCCAACCAACTATCTCCCAATAGCTCACCTCTAACATCCCATAATACTACCTTACCTCCCCCATTTCATCTCAAACCCATCTCTACATCCCTTATCCGTACCCTTCTGCAAAAACTCAAACCTACCACCATTGCTGCCGATCTCCTTCCTGATGAATATCTACAGAAAGCAGCAGACGCTATAGCCTACCCAGTTTCCATTCTGATTAACAGAACAATCTCTGAAGGTGCAATTCCTATCACATGGAAGATTGCACATATTATCCCCCTTCATAAGGGTGGAAACTCTAGGGATCTATCCAATTACAGACCTATTGCCATACTCTCTCCTTTAGCCAAAATCATGGAGAAATGCATTCATATGCAACTGTTAAAACACCTTATAGACAACAACTTGCTAGCTAGCTGCCAACACGGTTTCAGGCCATTTCACAGTACTACTACCGCCTTTTATCCTTCTCCAACTGTATAAATAAAACCGCAATAACAACACTCTATCCTCAGCCCTCTTTATTGATCTCTCCAAAGCCTTCGACATGGTTAACCACAAACTTCTCATTAACACACTGAAAACCTGTCCCTTGATACTCTTTCTATACAATGGTTTGAATCCTACTTAAGCAATAGGCAACAAGCAGTCATGTGGGAGAACAACCTATCTCCCCATCTCCCCATCTCACTAGGTGTCCCCAAGGTTCTATACTTGGACCACTTCTATTCTCTGTCTTTATCAATGACCTGTACACTGTTATTCCTCAGGCCTCCTTAATACAATATGCTGATGACTCCACATTAATCTGCACAGCCCCAAATCCAGCAGACCTACAATCTCTTACCCAAAAAGTGTTTAACACAGTTGAGGATTGGCTACAACATCAATGTCTTATCCTAAATCCTAAAAAAAACAAACTTCTACTTTTTACTCCCACCCATAGACACACACCTCTAAACTTTACTGTCACTTCTAACAATGGAACTATTATATCTCCTGACTCTAACACAAAACTCCTAGGGGTACTAATTGACAATAACCTTAACTTTGAGGCCCACATAAACAATACCATAAAATCAGTTAACAAAAAACTAGGCTCACTATATAGAATCAAATCCTTTCTTACCCCACTAGCTAGATCTACTATTGCCCAGACCCACTTAATCTCTACCCTCCTCTATGCCTCCCTATTTATACTAACCTCTCAAAAAACAATATGAACAAACTAGTAGTCTCCTACAACAATATTGCAAGATTTGCAACTGGCTCTACATTTAGGACCCACCACTGTATTAATTATAAAAATCTTGGATGGCTAGAGTTACCCAACCTACTTCTACTTAATCAATTAATAATTGCCCATAAAATCCTGTATCAGCCTAGTAACACACCAATTCTTACCAACCTTATCACTCCCTACAGTAACCTTAATACCCTGCGCACAGCTACTAAAATGCTAGTACTAACACACATAGCCAACAACAAGGCAGGGGACTCTCTATTTTCTAACACCGTTGGTAAAACCTGGAACTCTCTTCCCAGCGACCTAACCTCACTACCATCACTTACGCAATTCAAAATCAGGCTTAAATCCTACCTTAAAACGCATTGGCTATGCACCTGTCTTAACCCAGACTAACAACTCTTGTCTTCTCACTAAATTTCTAAATCTTAATGTCTGCATAATCTACCTGCATACTGGAATCCAGAAGCTGAACTTGTCTTTTAACTAATCTGGACTATCTCTTATATCTTAATATCTCTCTTTGTCACTCTAGTATCTTATGTTAACACACCTCTTTCTAGCATGTTCCTGTACTGTACTTATTTACTTACTTTTTACCCAACTATTTATTTCAATATGTTCTTTTTTGCATAAAATAGCTAAATTGTATATAGTACTTCTATTTCTTAAACTGTGAATTTATTTACTGTTTTTATTTGATTAACGTCATACATTGTTTTGTACTCTCGAGGAGCTTTTCTCCCCGGGCCTCTGCTGAAAATGGATATGTATCCAGCTGGACTAGCCCGGTCAACAAATGTAAAATAAAATAAATAAATAAAATAAGGTGTAGGTCTGTAAAACAGGCAATAATGGTGCTACTTGTTTTGTGGATATGCAAGAGGTCCACAGTGGGGTTTGGCACTGCCCTGGATGGTCTCAACATGATCTCACTCTGGTGGGATACAAAACTCTTTTTGTTTGTCTCTCACCAGAAGCAAAATGTTAGCAACAAGCTCAAGATAAGAAGCAGTCCACAGCCTGTTTTTTGACCCACACACATGCCCCACATGGTGTAAGGCTCTGTAGGTTTGTTGTAGCCTTTTCCAGGTAGATGCCTTGAATGCCTTCATTAGCAACCAGACCAATCATTTTACATTTGCATGTAGTATGCCTTGGGTTTCAAGGGTCATAGCATTTGACTAGGCTACTGACCTGATGGTGATTAGGAGCACAGCTGCTGCATCACAATATAAGGTTAAGTCTCAGGTGACTCAGATGACAAAGTTTTCTCTGTCAAGGATTACAGTGGCAGTGATCCATGTTAGGTAACAGTTTCACAGCAAATCATGCACCCTGCCTTTCAACATCATAATGATGGTGATCTGTGTGACATGGATGTGAGGCTTACTGCAGACAGATGGCCACCTTTGGACAATGTCTCTGTCCATCCCACATGTCCTAGGTATGTTATACTGTACATTTATGTTCCTGAACACTAAACTGTTTCCACTACATTTCACACTTCCATTTGCTGTCTGGTTGTTTGACAGACATTGTAGACTTGCAAGGCTAATGTAGTGACTAAATAGTTGGACAAGTTTTCTGTGCATGCATGGACATGCACATCTTTACTGCAAAGAGTACCTCCAGAGAGTGTGTTGGAGGCTGTGAACCCCAAGGGTGTAGCAGCATGACCCTTACTTTGCTGGAGTTGTACACTGTCACATTTGTAAGTATCATATTGCAACCCTGCCTAATAAAAGGATTACGGGTCATGCAAGTGCCACAAGCCTGGCAAAGCACCGTACTCAATCTACCATGTTATCTCACACTGGCAGGTAATGTTTTACCTTAGAATGACACCATAAAGGTAATAACTTGTTACATGTAAGCATCTGTCAGGCCACTGCCTAACCATGGCCTGTTGTGACATATATGCAAGCAATAATCTATTGCTAATGGTATTATCTCTGCCTGCTGCAGAGATGAGGACAGCATTCCCAAACTTATACTCCTACTCCGCACAAACACAACATGTGAGAGATGCATCTACATTAAAAACCTTGAATCCATACTCTGTCACACACCTGTCAGTACATATGACAATGATCGGGATGCCAGCATACCCACCTCACCTCCTACTCCACCCAAACCCAGATCACACATACCTACATATGCGGAGGTCTGTAACTGAAACATAACTAAACGCCAGACACCTCACAAACAGAAACACAAGCATACCACACATAATAATACCTCTGCAGAACAAAGTACATATAATAGCTAATGCACTACCATCTAATTGTGCAAACCCTTACCGCAAAACACAAATTCAAACAAATTAGTCATAGGTGATTGCATCATGAGTCACATTGATGTCCCTCTCACCAGGCTAGATAGGGTAAAGGTCACTTTCAGCTGTCTATGAGGTGCCGGGATATGGCATATCACACATATACTCAAATCTGTCAACAACAGGTACAGTTATGACTACATCATAGTGCCTGTTGTTGTTTAAGACTTGAGACATACCTCTGAACTACGTGATGACAGACATGACTGAGCTCTCACACTATGTGTCTCAAGAAGGTATGGCCTTGGCCATCAGCTGCATTTTACCTTCACTTGGAATATGTCTCAAATCAAACAGAAGATGATTGACTTCAATAATAGGCTTAGCGTCTGGTGTCAATCTAAGGGGACCCACTATCTGTCAGCCTGGGATGACATGCTCAACAGACCTCATTGCTTTGCCACAGATGATCTTCATCTGTCACCCCTGGAATTTCAGCTGCTGGCCAAGGCTAGTGTCACCCCCATAGTGCCCTTTTTAGGTGGTATCTCAAGGACAACATTTCCAATGTAAAAACTCCATGTACAAACAACTTCAAGGTTATGCTGTTAAATGTTAGAAGTGTCAACAGGAAACTGCACTTACTGGAAGCTGTCCTCATCTTGGAACATGCAGACCTTTGTGCAGTCACAGACACTGGTTCAAGGCTGTGGAGAGCACCACAGCCATACCAGGCTACACCTCCTTCCACACATGCAGACCTCAGACTGAAGGCATGCAAACTAATGGTGGCAGTGTATAAATATTCATTAAGGATACATACACCCCCACATCGGTTTCACAGTATGATTCTATTATGGATACACTTCAGGTGCTATTGACTGTTTGTGGGGCACATATTCAATTCATTTCCGGCTACAGGAGGCCTTCCATGAATCAGGACAACCACTCCACTTATTTGGATCTACATGAGTCTAACAAGATACATCCAGACACTATGATTTGGGGTGAGTTTTACTACCCACCAATTAGGTAGATTACTCATGCTCAAACTCACTTTCCCAAAGGTTACTTGACTTCATTATCTACAATGCCCTGGACCAGCTGGTTGACACCCCCACAAGGGGAGCTAACATACTGGATCAGGTGCTTACCAATATGGGCGACCACTGTAGCACCCCCACTGTGAGGTTCTCCCTGGTGAGATCTGACTACAAATCAGTCTCATTCAAAGTAGGCCTCACACCTGACCCCTCCTAGCAAAAATTACACTAAAGACATTTACCAATTCAGATTATAATCACCTATGGGATTGTATAAGTAGCTTCACTGCACCTCCTCCCTCTGATGTAACTGGCAACTATGCTGAGCTCTACACCAATGCTTTATACAAACACCTGTATGACGTTATTGACTTGGCTGTACCAGACATGAGCACAAAAAGCTCCTCATGGAGAAGCAAACATGCCTGGTGGACAACTGCCAGTATCAGGCTTTAAAATAATACAAAGACATTGCTGTCTAAGAGTAAAAGGGAGGGAGCCCCCCCCCCCCTAAAATGGAAACACTTCCTCTTCAGCTTAAAATAGCAAAGAAGTGTTGTTGTGAAGTCCTCCAAAACAAAGAATGGGTCCAAATTAGCCTCCTCCACAAAGGGCAACCACAAGGAATTCTATAGTAACATACCAAAAGGAAAGGCCCACATTTGTGCCAAACTCGTAGTTAATGATACCACATATGCAGAGCCTGTTAAAATAGCTAACCTATTGGTTGACAGGTTCTGTGTAACCATCACTGCCCTGTCCCCATCGCATGTTCCCCATGACATCCCTCCCACCTGTCCTCTACCTTGTACTGCTAAAGAGAAGGTCAAAAAGGACTCTCTATGGACAAATACATAGCATCTATAGGACCTGATAACATCCCAGGCTGAGTTCTACATGGGCTCCAACATGGGGTACTAACACCATTGGGAAATCTGTGCAATCATAGTATAACCATTGGCTTTGTCTCAGCTGACTGGAAAACAGCTACCGTTATCCCTTGAACAGAGGTGGTGCATCCACTGTGACTGGAAAACAGCCACCATTATCCCCTTGCACAGAGGTGGTGCATCCACTGACCTTAGAAACTATATACTTATTATCCTGACTAGCCATATCTGTAAAGCCATGGGGCAAATCATCATGTATCTTATCAACAAAGATATAGGTAATCTCCACACAGTTGACCCTACACAGTTTGGATTTGTCAAAGGGAGATCATGCCGGTTAAACCTAGTGGACATCTTTGAGACAGTCACCAAGGATCTGGATGTGGGGAAATCTATGCATACACCCTACCTGGACTTAGTCAAAGCATTTGACACTATGCCCCTCTCAGCTATCACTGACAAACACACACAACTAGGAATTAACCCTTATATCACTAGAGGGGTCATTCACTGCCTCAGTGATAGAAGTCATATAGTCAAAATAGGGGACTCCACCTCCAAAAGCAGAGATGTAACCAGTGGTGTTCCACAGGGTTTATTTATGGGTCCTCTACTGCTTGGAATCCATTTCTCCATGGTACAAACACAAAGTATACATCTGTGGTTGCCAAGGTTTGCTGATGCCTGCAAACTGGGAGTGATCATAGAATCTCCAAAGTATTTCAACATCCTGGATCCTACAAATGATTGTTGCCAAAGTCATGGCCATAAAAGCAATGCAAATATATGTATAATCATTGCTTTCATTCCTGCTAAGTACCACATCAATAGCAACACCTGACGTACATACTCAAGGGTGGGAGACCTGGGCACAGAGGTTGGCAGCTAACTTACTTTAGATCATCATGTTTCCACAGTGGTAAGAAGAGCATTCTATCATACTCATGTAATAAGTGAGGGCATCGTCTCCAGAAAAAGTAGACATTATAACCTCCATCTACTTTTCCCTCAGCAAACCAATAGTTGAGTGCAATGGCCCTTTTGGTATGTAACTTTCCAAGCACCTGCAACAATTGGAGAGACCACATAGGGTTCTCACAAGGGGAACTCAGGTCTTCAGCATCTGTCCATGGGAATCATCAGATATCACTGTCACTTTAGTGTGTGTCATACAGACTACTCAGAGGTGATCTCTGCCTCACATATGATGCACTCTCTGACCCTGCTGTATTGGAAATACTGCATATCCGCAAGTCAAATGGTACTCATTGTATATACCTTAACCTGGTATGTGACATTATTATAACCTGCTGGAGGAAGAGAACTGTCTACCAGAGTTTAATACACCTTTGGAACGGACTTCCACATCATGTTAAACAGAGCACCTCATTGGCCCTCTTTAGATGCAATCTGTATGATTGGATAGGTGACCGTAATTTCACCATGGCAGTTCCACCTGTGTCCGTCTTGGACAGGGAAAATAGGTGCTGATACTGTAAATAAAGGTAGCAACTTAGCTAGGATTTAAAAGGCACTAGAGCCATTAGCCTAGAAAATTTCAATGAGCCTTTGATCCCATAGGCTGATGTAAAATGTTCTAACATCCACACACAAACTTGGCTGCAGTGAGAATAGTACCACAATCTATTTATGTCTACAGAACATCCACACCAAGTTGGCTGGAGTGAAATTAAAACCCCTACCTATGTAGTCTTACATACTACAGACCCCAGTACTTAACACACACCACGGCTTAAGTCTAACATTAGCATGGCTTTAGGTAGTCTTATGGTAGATTACTTCAGCAGGCCTAGTGGCAGACAAGAGTGTGGAGGCCTGCATCACCTGCTAGGCCCAAAATAGTGCAAAACCTTGTCTGTTCACAAGTCAATGTGGGATTCATATTTGTTCTTAGGAAGTTGCACATACACACCTGAACACAGCAAGTGGGCCAGGATGAGATTAGAACCCCTACCTCTCTAGGGTTACACACTACAGATCACAGTACTTATCACACATGCCACAGCTTAAATCTGACATTAGCATGGCTTTAGGTAGTCTTATTGTAGATGACATCAGCAGGCCTGGTACAGTATGAGAGTTTGGAGGCCTGCATCAACTGCATGAGCCAAAAAGTGCAAAGCAATGCCAGTTTTGAAGTCAGTGTGGTATGCACACTTGCTCTTTGGGGAGCTTACACACTACAGATCACAGTACTTATTGCATGGCCCACAGGTTAAGTCTTCCATTAACATGATTTTAGGTAGTCTTATGGCAGATGACAGCAGCAGGCCTTGTGGATGATGAGGGTTGGCCTGCCAAACCACTGAAGCGGTCGTTGGGGGGAATTGCTTCATTTGGTGCTTGTGCAGAGATGAAAACCAAGAAAAGTCCACAGTGTCTAATGCCACTCCACAAAATGACAAATTGTTGCTTCAAAAAAAAAATAACAAGGGAACAGACCCATATCCAAGTAGTAAGAAAATATCCAAGTCCAAATCTATACTAAATCCACTTTATAAAAAAAGATATGCTTCAAAATGAAGCTCAACCATTAAAATGAACAAGCACTTTTCTTTTTTTACAATACTGGGACTTCTGCAAAGTTCAAGATTGTTCCAGATTCAATTACTTATGTATCCTATATAAGGAACCCTTCCCTACTAGTTAGTTAATTAACCCATCAAATCTAATTACCAGTCCTTTTCCTATTGTTATCCAGTAATATTGATCTTATTCCATATAAAAAGCAGCAAATATTTATAAATAGATACATACAGCTGTATATATGTATGTCGTACATATAAAACAGCTAAGATATATGCATACCCATATAAGATATATGCATATCCACATGTATTTATATATATATGTATATATATATATATATATATATATATATATATACACACACACACACACACACACACACACACACACACACATATATATATATATATATATCTTTACACACACACATAAGTATATAAAATTTCACTTGATACTTAAATATATATATATATATATATATATATATATATATATGTTATAATCATCCAAATGTATTTTTTCCTTTTTAGATATATGCAACAAACCTATGATATATAATACAGTCCATCCACCCCTTGACAAATTAATAGTCAAGTGCCTTTATTCTTAAACAGCATACTAAGAAATATGGTCATTCAATCCAGTTGCATTTGTTTTTAATTGCAATTTTGCTTCTTTACATTCCAGCATAAATGGGCCTCCTCTTGGATCTTGTTCTATGACCTCAATAATAAAAAACTCAAACCCGTGGCCATCATTGTTTTCTATATGCCTCCAAAGAGAATTAGACTGATTTTTATTTTTTTATGTTTTCGATATATTCATAAATTCATTCTTTAAGTCACCTTTCCGTTTTACCAATATAAGACAAGGGACAATCCATGCAAACTGCAACATAAACCACCATATTCATCTCATAATTACATCTTCTAGGACAAGAGACCCTTCCATATCCATAAATATTTATAGATGCCCCTCAACAATATACCTATATTGTGGACCTCTCCCACATTTTCTCATCTCTTTGTGTCCATCCACCATTACCCTTTCACTTTCTTTAGCCTTGATGGAATTCTCTAAATTCCAGTCTCTCCTACAAATAACAATAAACCCATTTCTTCATTTTCTGTTATCAATTCCACCAATTTCAAGTATTTTCCAATTTTTGGCCATAATATTACTAACAGTCTCAGCATCCCTATAATACGTGGTGATAAAACCCTTTTGGAATCGGATAGTACTATTACTAACCCTCTCAGAAACAGATAAAGTAATGCCCAAAAGGGATTTATATATACCTTTGGTCCTTTCTACATATACTTCCTTGAAAATCTCCTTTAAAAACACATTGGATAACCCCTGTTTTTTAACATGGACCTCAGTTTTTTCCCTTCTATAAAGAATTTTTCAAGACTGGAGACCATTCTGGAAAGTCTTACTAGATTTCCTTTTACTAGTGCCTTCTTCTGATATATAGGATGACAACTGTCAAAATGAAGCAATGTGTCTGAATATGCAGTTTTCTTGTAGATTTCTGTGTCTAAATAAGGTATACTCACCTTAGACTTGTTGACAGTAAACTTTAAAAAAAATGTAATACTATTTATGTAATGAAAAAATTGTCTACTCTATCTTCTGTATCACTTCAAAATATTACCAAATCTTCACAAAATCACCTATAAAATGTCCACGAGTTTCAAAATTCTGATTTAAAAATAAAACAATTTTTTCCCAATAGGCTAAGACAATATTGACAAAATTTGGGGTGCATGCTGTACCCATTGTCACCCCCATTTTGTTTGAAAGTGTTTCATTCAAACCAGATGTAGTTGTTGTCTAGTACTAGTTCCACTAATAATCTAAGAACATTGATAGTATTGTTGTCTAAACTTTTCTCAGAAATAAGTTATTCCATGAACCAATTAAGACCACATTTATGTGGTATAACTATAAATAAGTCTATTATATCTATAGATGTTAACATTAAATCCTCCCTATACATCATACCTTGAATCTTAGTAAGGTAGTCCCAGGAGTCTCTCAAAATGTGGCTTTCATCAAGCAGTACATTTTTGTAACTTAAGAGCTATACATTTTGCCAAGTCATATATTTTTGAGCCCTCTGCACCCACTATAAGTCATAAAGGGGGATCAAGTAAATTTGTATGGATTTTTGTTTTACCAAAAATCCCTCGGATATAAGGAAAGTCCACTTTTAGATATAAGTATTTTTTCCAGTAATTTCTACTTGCATCAATAGGTCATAAAGAATAATATCTATTTTTGAATAGGCTATATTCAATTTGGTTATAGAAATTTCCTCATATTTCTCTGCAAATGACAGGCTTTCCATCCTGGATTAGTAATCTATAATATCCATAACTACCAGACCTACCCCTTTGTCAGGTTTCATTATTCTTAACGCTTTCTTGCCACATAAACCATTAAATAACTCCATTTCATCTGTATTCATGTTGCTCTTACCAATATTTTTATTTATGTTAGCCAGAAGTGCTCTTCACACCATCCACAATGTGCCCAGTAAAGATTCCTTCTGTAATTCATACAGAGATACATGTATCAGTAACATATCTAAGTACGATTGTAAATTTTTTTTAGAAGGTCCATTCCTTCTACAATTATTGGAACTGTCTGGGTATCGTTCTTCCACATTGCCCTCTTTTCTACTTGCAAATCCTGGTATTTTATAACTTTGTGTATTAACATATGTGTGCAATGCTTATTTTAATAAGGGAAGTTTTAACACATTTTTATTCTATATGCAGCATTAGTTTTATTTGAGACTGCAAATGTGCTTTTCTGAAATTATGCTTTCTGACACTGCAAGATGCACTCTGACCTAGTTTGCTAGCATAGCAAAATACATGTTTATGCCTTGGAAATGTACTGGAAAGCAGGTGATTTTCTGCTAGGTCAGGAAATTAAAAGGAGAATAATAATAATTTCTGTAGATCCATTCATTATAGACAATAAGCTCTGTTCGAGTTGATGAAAAAGTGCACAAGCTGCAAGATAGTTAGATATAAAGAACAATAAACTGCTTCAGAAATCTGTACTTGCATTGTGCTTAAATTAGCCATAGTACCTAGACTTGTAACATCACATAGTAAGAAAGTTACAATTGACCAGTGGTCATCAAGGCCATCCTGTTTACTGAAAAATCTTTTTAAAAACTTTGAAGGGTCAGCTAGAAGTATGAGAAATATCTATAAAATAACAAATTGTGAACTGGTGATCTGGTACGTCAGTCGTAGTGGGCAATGTCTTGAAAGAAAAGTATAATAACTGTGACACTTCCTGATTTAGCCAGACAAACTCTGTAACTGCATTTTTTGTCTCCTTGCGCAAGAATAAAGTTACCTGAACTGAACCCTATGCTTTTGGTCTTTTTAAAGTATTTTTCTCTAACATTTTTTGTCCTTCGGAAGCCAGAAACCCTCGTTTAGCCTGGGATCAGATGAGCCAGGTGGCATGAAACTGCGCAGGGAAGATACCACACCGGATCTTCTTCATTGAAAGACCTCCGACTGAATTTTCATGCAAAAGAGGCCAGCCACTTTTCTGATCTACGACTGAAGGCGGGTTCCATTTGAACAGTGAGTGACCAATCGCTGAGGCTCAGGTAAGGTGAATCTACTTTTTTCTGTTTTAGATCAGGGACTTGATTGTATTTGTTCTGTAATAATTTTTTAAAATTCAGGGACAGAAATATTGCTATCTTGTCATAGATCAGGGAAACAGAATAAGTAGGCAGGTAGTCTAAAGAGACTGTAAACACTTGGTGGTACCACATTAAAAACAAAAGGGTTATGTAACATTTTTTTTTTAAAAAAAGGGTTAGAACAAAATGGGTAATACGTGCACAAAAACAAAAAGAACCCAAAGCCCACCGTTAACCAAAGATGCAAAATATATGCAATCACAGCGCGCCGATAACATTAAATATTATACCAAATGGGTTAATAAATATAAATTTGACGGGAAACTAGAAAGATCCTCGCTTATCAAACTTATTAGACAGTTAAAAAACGATTCTAAAGGACGGGTTAAAAAACAGCTCAGGCACACAGGTGGATTGAGGAAGCAAACCGAAGAGAACAAAAGAATAAAAATTCAAAAGCAATGTTTCTAGACAAAGAGGATAATAACTTGGTTATAGCATCAGCCCCTCCGCCCACTCCGGTTTCGGTTCCCTTACCCGTTCCCTTACCGGAATATGAAGCAAAAGAACAAACTGACCCACCTCCGTGATATCCAGTTGTTTCTATAAAACCATTACCATTTGTTAGGGATCCTATCAAGACTAGGTCTCGAACACGTAATTTAAAAGAGGATATTGAATTATATCAAATGAATGGAAATTCACGGGCTATGAGTAAAGAAGAAATATGCCCACTCATAGAAGTACCAAATCCTCAGGCAGGACAAGAAGTGCAGAACCCAACTCTCTTAGTATACAGACCGTGGACACCGGAAGACATCCGGAAAGCCACAGAGGAAATCCCCCATCCAAAAGTTAATTTTAGAAAGTTCTTAGAAGACTTACAGGGCATGAGGTTAAGTTATCACTTAAATGGAGAAGAAGTAGGAAAAAGTAGTCAGACAAATAGTAGGTCCAGATTGGCACATGATCAGTGGCAACTGGAATCCCCGTAATGCTGCACTTAGACCCCTCCCACATAGCAGTGCAGAACTAGACAACAGAGTGAGAGGTCTGACAGACCGAATTTCTGAGAAATGGAAGCCTAGGGCAGACTGGACTTGCATTAATCAATGCATCCAACAAGAAAGTGAAACTGTTGATAGATATTTTTCCAGATTATTGGAATGTTTTAACAATCATTGTAGAATGCAAGTGCCTGAAGATCAGACACAAGATTCCCCATATGAGCAGCAGTTAAAGAATGCATTTTTGAAAGGCAGTATTGCACCCATAAGTAGTTTTATTACTAAACACATGGTAGACCATCGTACAAGCAGATTACAATCACTGCTTGAATATGCTAGACATGCCGAGAGGCATTTTAACAACAAAAAGAAAAAGAAAGCCCAAGTATTTGCTGTAGAAGATGAAGAAGTTTATTTAGTACAGTCCGGACAAAAGGGCAAAAAGAATGCCCAGGGAAATAAACAATCTGATCAGCGATCAGAGGACTTTGAAGGGAGAAAGAAAAGAGGTGAGTGCTTCAAATGCGGGAACAAAGGATACATGGCAAGGGATTGCAGGAAAAATAAGAAAGCAGCAATGGAAGACAAAAACGATGAAGGTGAGGACTGACTATATGAAAGTCAGGAATCACTAGATAGGAATAATAGAGAAAAGACAAATGACAATGTGATAGAAGGAGCAGAGAATGTGATAATAGAGGAAGTGCAGGAAGCTACCGATAGTGAATAAAATGAAATATTAGACTTAGCCTTACTGAGCTTAGAGCTCTATTTGGCTGACACAAAACCAGAAGTGACACTCCTGGTAGAAGGGAGGGAAGTCAAATTCTTGTGTGATTCAGGGGCATCACGGACCCTGATACACTCCTCCAAACTACCAGAAAAATCAGAATCACATGACTTTATACTTGTAAAAGCAGCTAATGGACAGCTGTATCGGGAGCCTCTCTCCCATAACATTACAATAACAGATCCTGTTTCAGGATTAACCCAGAAAAGCAAAATTGTTGTTTCTGCAAAATGCCCAGTGAACCTTTTGGGCAGAGATCTTATGCAACTATTAGGCATAGCAGTAGTTCCAACCATGCAGGGTGTGGAAGCACAGCGACAGTCCAATACTTTTGCAGTGCAAATGGAAGGTGAGACATTTTACTGGTACAGCCAGGACTTAGTTACAACTGGCCCTGGAGCAGTAACTGAAGAGCTATCAGTAAATTCCCCTCCCTTTGCATTGACATACAACACCTGTTGCACTGTACTCTGTATTATTGTAATACACCAGGACCTGACAAAGAATACGAACAAGAACTGTTTAAAAATCATGCAAACAGATTAGTACTGTGTAATTTGTACTGGGACATGAAAGGGAACAGTGTAGTTAGCTGTTCATTACCCCAGGAGTTCTTTTTACTTTACAAATCAAATCTAATACCGCATGTTAGTTTAACTAAAGAGGAAAATTTAAAATGGATAGACCTAGGAGAAAAAGTCACAAAATGGGAAAAACAGACAGAATCAGAACTGTCAGAACAGGGAATACAAAGACAGAAACTAAACTAGATAACACAAACACATCCAGCTGTACACTTGCAGTCCAGCAAAGACAGCTGAGAAACCCTCTTATTAGAAGAGGAAGAAAAAGCTTTGTTAGACATACCAGAAACTCTCTGGTCAACAGGAAAATCAGACGTAGGACTAATTCGCACAGCAGGACCAGTTACTATCATGCCAAAATCAGCATTCAGACCACAAAAGAGACAGTACCCCTTGAGAAAAGACGCAGATGCAGGTATTAAACCTATCATAGCAGCTTTGCTTAAGAGGGGAATACTGGTGGAATCCCCCGATTCACCATGTAGCACACCCTTATTCCCAGTTAAAAAAGCAAACGGAGAATGGCGTATGGTCCAAGATTTACAAGCTGTAAATGACGCAGTAATACCAAGAGCACCTACGATGCCAGATCCACACACCTTGTTGAATGATTTAAAACCTTAACAGAAGTACTTTTCTGTGGTAGATATCAGCAATGCATTCTTTTCAATACCGATATACCCTGACAGCCAGTATTGGTTTGCATTTACATTTCAGGGGAAACGGTATACATATACGCGACTACCACAGGGTTATAGTGAAATCCAACAATATTCTCACAAGAAATGGCAAGTAATCTAGCGGGATTTATTCCACCGAAAGGTAGTCAAATTTTACTTTATGTTGATGACATCCTGCTGGCTGCCCCTACCCAGCAAGATTGTAAGGAAGATACTAAAGCATTATTAAAATTCTTAGCAGAAGGAGGACACAAAGTAAGCAAAAATAAATTGCAGCTTTGGAGAAAACAAGTGAAATACCTTGGATATGTAATATCCAAAGATGGCAGAACACTAGATGAGGACAGAAAAGTAGCAATTTTACAAGCACCAAAACCCACAACCAAGAAGGAAATGATGTCCTTCCTGGGTACGACTAATTTCTGTTGGAGCTGGATCCCAAACTATGCTTTGGAATCTGCACCTCTAACCGACCTGATTTTTAAAAAGCCTATGGCAGCACAAGATTTAATACAATGAACACCAGAAGCAGAATTAACTTTCTGCAAGCTAAAACAATTAATAGCATCATCATTAGTTTTAGGATTACCAAATTATCACAAACGTTTTTTCCAAACTGTAGATTGCAAGCAAGGTTATATGACATTAGTATTGACTCAACAGCATGGGGACAAGCAATGCCCCATTGCTTATTATTCATCACAACTGGACCCAGTGGCGAGGTCTCTACCTCACTGTGTACAAGCAGTAGTTGCAGCTGCAATGGCAGTGCAGGCTTCGGCCTCAGTAGTGTTATTCCACCCTCTCACATTGAGAGTGCCTCATGCAGTCCCAACCATTTTACTGCAAGACAAAATAGCATATCTTTCCCCTGCTAGGCATCTTTCTTGTATGACTATATTGCTGAGCCAACCTCATATGACAATTGAACGATGTACTACTTTGAATCCGTCTACCTTGCTCCCAACTCCATTGGATGGCACACCCCATAACTGCCTGCAGGTAATTGAGCAAAAGACACTGCCTAGAAAAGACCTCATGGATGTTCCCTTGGATAATGCCGAGGTGACACATTACGTGGATGGCTCATGCAAAAGGAGTCCTACAGGACAGAACCTAACAGGTTATGCAGTAGTTTCTGTCACCGAGATTGTAGAAGCGAAACCTCTACCACATAACTTATCTGCACAAGCAGCAGAGTTGATTGCCTTGACACGGGCATGTACCTTAGCAAAGGGTAAAAGTGTAAACATTTTTACAGACAGCCAGTATGCTTTCTCTACTGTACATGTTTTTGCACAACAGTGGAAGAATCGAGGAATGGTGACATCTACTGGCAAACCAATTAACCATGCACAGTTTATTTTAGATTTGTTAGATTCTATTCAGTTGCCTCAGAAAGTAGCTATTTGTAAATGCATAGCTCACACAAAACAACAAGATAGTTTTTTAAAAGGCAATGCGAGAGCTGACACAGCTGCAAAGCAAGCAGCCTCAGAAGCATTTTGTTTGAACGAGGAATTACAACCTTCTGAGATTTTAGACTTAGAAATGTTAAAAACAATGCAGACACTTACTACACAGGCTGAAAAACAAAAATGGAAAAGACAAGGAGCAATTCTCAAGGAAGGACTGTACATCTCCAAAGAGGGAAAACCAATATTACCGTCTAATTTATTTAGATATGCAGCTTTGTTGAGCCATGGGCAGAGCCATGTCTCAACAGGGGGGATGGTACAGTTAGTGGATCGGGTGTTCGCTACGTATGGGTTTTCAAACTACACTAAAAAATTTTGCCTGTCATGTCACACTTGTAATAAACATCATGCACAAGGGGCATTAAAGCCCAAGCAATGGAGTTTCCCTACACCACCGTACCCATTTCATACCGTTTGTATGGATTTCATAGAATTGAACAAATGTGAAAACAAAAAGTACTGCCTTGTCATTGTGGATATGTTCTCCAAATGGGTGGAGGCCTTTCTGACTAGTAAACCAGATGCAGCCACTGTTGCAAAGACCCTAGTTAAAGAGATTATTCCTAGATTTGGCATACCGGAAAGGATCTACAGTGACAATGGTACACGTTTTGTTAACCAAACTATACAACAGCTAAGTCAGTATTTTGGGATTTCTTTAAAACATCACTGTGCATATCACCCTCAATCTGCAGGGTTGGTATTAAAGCACAATGGAGTTTTAAAGAATAAACTTAGGAAACTTATAACAGAAACACAGAAGAATTGGGTGTACTGTCTCCCCCTGGCACTGTTGAGCATGAGAACTGTTCCGAATGCAAAAGGATTGACACCTTTCGAAAAGATTTTCAGAAGAGCTTATTATATACCTCAGTGGAAACCTCTCATGCCTGCAGACAAGGAAGCAGATTGGACACTTGCAGACTACATGAGGAATATGCTAAATAACAAACATCTTTTACAGTTTAATTCTGTTTCAGATAAAGACCAAACTAACACCTCCAAAGTAGCAGTAGCCCCAGGCACTTGGGTCTGGGTGAAGACAATCAAAAAGAAGAACTGGACGACACCAAAGTGGGAAGGTCCGTATCAAGTACTGCTGAACATGCCCACAGCAGTCAAGATTGCGGAACGATCATCTTGGATTCATCTGACACACTGTAAACTAGTCAAAAACTTTGAACTTGATAAAACTCTTGCTAACACACAGCAGCAATAAAAATGATGACAAGACATAGAGACAATAGGAATACTGAACAATTTCAGCAGTATATTCAGCAATGTTGCATAATCATCTTAATAACTGCATTAGTGACAATGTTCGTTTTGCTGTGGCTTTTGCTGTGGCCTTTCTTTTCTTCAGCCACATCAGCTAGACTGAATAAACGTGATTCAACATTCATAGACTGGCATCCAAACTTTAACACTTACCAAGCAATCAAATATGTGTATGCTGAGACTTTTAATGTTTCAAATTGTTGGATTTGCACAGCTATACCAACAGCATACGTGGGATTATTGATGGCTGCTGTCCCCCTAGGGGTCAATGAGACCTGGGAAAACTTGATTTTTGAGACTACACCTGTGAAATCTGGAGACAAAATTGCATTATTTCTGCCTGTTACACAAACAGGAATCGTATGCTTTTTCAAGAATGACACCATTCAAGTAGGTTGGAGTAGATGTAATGTTACTATCTCTTATAAATGTTATATTAAACCTAAAAATGTTAAAAATACAGAAACAATTTGTGATGCAGATTATGACTCATACTTTGAGTCCTTACATAAAACCGTCAGTGATATACAACATAATTCTATTCTTTTAAAGCAACTGACTATTATAGATAAGAAAATGTTTCATGCAGGGAAGGTGTATATCAATACTAAGGTAGAAAACTGTTATTTCATATGTGGGAAAAAGGCATACAAATGGTTGCCTGAGAATTGGTCCGGCAGTTGTTTTCTGGGTTACCTGGTCCCGGCCATACGACACACTACAGCTTTGCCTCATGGGAGAATTCGAAACGTCAGAGATGTTGTGAAGAAACCTGAAAATCCAATCAAGAAACCTGAGAATCCAGTGGGACAGATCGTAGCAGGCTGGAGAAACCATAACTCCATGAAAGACAAAAGTAAACTAACACACATGGACTTGAGTGACACTATCATATCCTGGGCTGGCATAGCCCCTGCATATGGTGCAGTTAAATCAATTTGGGAACTGAGAAAGTTAGCCAAACTTCTCGAGGTCATGAGCAATGCAACTTTTTCTGCTCTTGAATTAATGACTGATGAACTGAATGCAATGAGAACTGTGGTGCTTCAAAACCGCATGGCTCTTGACTTCACCCTAGCGGCAAGAGGTGGTATGTGCGCTTTAATCAAAGACGAGTGCTGTTCGTTCATTTCCGACAATAAGCACAAAATCAATGACCATTTGGAAGTGATCCAGCAAGTGTCAGACATGACCAGGCCAGGCCCAAACCCACTGACGGACTTTTTCCAGAATTTGTTTGGGGGGTGGGGTTCCATCCTAATGAACATCCTAATTGCCATTTGTGTGGTATTACTATTGTTAGGAGCATGCATTTGCTGTGGAATTCCCTGCATGAAAATTTTAATCAAAGATTTTATAGACATGTCAGTTTCTGAGACTTTGTATCAAAGTACTGAAATTGAAGAACTGTTGGAAAAGGAAACACTTTCATAAGTGTAAACTGAATGATTCTCTTAGCTGCAAATCCTCAAAGGAAGAGGTTAGGAGAAGAAAATAAACTGTTTATGCTTCTGAAATAGAATAAAAAGTATTAATAGGAGGGAAATGTTAGATAAATATGTATTAACATATGTGTGCAATGCTTATTTTAATAAGGGAAGTTTTAACACATTTTTATTCTATATGCAGCATTGGTTTTATTTGAGACTGCAAATGTGCTTTTCTGAAATTATGCTTTCTGACACTGCAAGATGCACTCTGACCTAGTTTGCTAGCACAGCAAAATACATGTTTATGCCTTGGAAATGTACTGGAAAGCAGGTGATTTTCTGCTAGGTCAGGAAATTAAAAGAAGAATAATAATAATTTCTGTAGATCCATTCATTATAGACAATAAGCTCTGTTCGAGTTGATGAAAAAGTGCACAAGCTGCAAGATAGTTAGATATAAAGAACAATAAACTGCTTCAGAAATTTGTACTTGCATTGTGCTTAAATTAGACATAGTACCTAGACTTGTAACATCACATAGTAAGAAAGTTATAATTGACCAGTGGTCATCAAGGCCATCCTGTTTACTGAAAAATCTTTTTTAAAAACTTTGAAGAGTCAGCTAGAAGCATGAGAAAATATCTGTAAAATAACAAATTGTGAACTGGTGATCTGCTACGTCAGTCGTAGTGGGCAATGTCATGAAAGAAAGGTATAATAACTGTGACACTTCCTGATTTAGCCAGACAAACTCTGTAACTGCATTTTTTGTCTCCTTGCGCAAGAATAAAGTTACCTGAACTGAACCTTATGCTTTTGGTCTTTTTAAAGTATTTTTCTCTAACAATATGTAAGATACTGTGGTCACTGGGTGTAGCAATTTCAGTGATCAATGCTACTTTTGTCTTCTTTTCATGGACTATGATATCTGTTTTTCTCGCATCTATTTTTTGAACTGTTGGTAATAGGAGATCCCATGGGATATAAACTTCATAATTTACTATAATGCTGTGTGGCTCATGTTTCCAGTGTTTTTCAGCTACTTCAATGTTATAATTTTTGCACAATCCCCAATGAAACATTCTTGCCACATTATTATGCCTTTCAGTATACAGCTCTTCTGACATTAGTATATCACAACCAGCAACAAGATGCACGACTGTTTCCAATTCTCCCCCAGATTCAGAAAGCAGCCATGCAGGAACAAGTTATTCCTGCATGGCAGGGACCGATCAGCATGGCAGTGCACCATGCATATGTATGAAGGTGCGGTGCCGTGCTGCAAAATGGACACGGTTCCATGTACGAGCGCAGGGGGTGTGTCTGGGAGCAGAGCTCTCAAAATGCACATGCCCTCTGCACTCCAGAATTGCCATTCAGCAATTTAAAATGAGTGAGAATAATCGTAACACCCCCAACCCATCAGGGTAAGAAATATGTTCAAAGCCATAAGGGACAATCATCCCTACCAAGCCACAAGTTGATAGAATAACAGATTTAGCATAAGCACATAGCGCACACCTCCCAACCCGTCAGAGTAAGGAATGTGGACAAAGCCATAAGGGACAATCGTCCCACAAGGCTGAAAGTTGATAGAATAACAGGTTAGCATGGATATTCTGAAGGGTACAAATAAAAAAAACACAACAAATAATTTTTTTTTATACTTGCAATAAAGTTTAAGCATAGCTGTGCGGATGTGCCCATTGCTTAGTTACGCTTAGCCCAGCTGAAATAGCATGATAAGTTAAAAATCAATAGACATGCAGTGTAAGCATAAGTGCAATAGTGCAGCTGTTAGAGCGTACACTTTGCATGTAGTCATTCATGGTTCAAGCCTCTCAAAAGCCATTTCAGTTTTGTATGTGTATGTGTAAACATTAAACATTTTATTTTTTGCATATTTATGTAAGAAGTAACTGATTTTTCTCAACCAGAGTAGTGTATTAGGCCCAGATCTGAGGTGTCAGTGTAATAAAGTAGTGAAACTCCCACATAAACAAAAGTTCCCCCATACAGTATAGTCACACAAGAATCACAGCACATTGGGGGGATGTCAGGGAAGGTAAATAAATCTAATATTATGTAATGAATGAAGAATCAATCCCATACAGGTGGTAGACCAATATAATAAAACATAAGCAATTCTAAGCATTGCACAGCTATGTTGACTAGGTGTAACCATTGTGTACATATGAATACTAAGCAATGGATAGCCCAGCTAAGTAGATTTGCCCATTGGTAAGCAATGCTGAACCTGCCCCTTTAATCACTGCCAACTTTAGCTAAGCAGGTTTGTCTGTAACTTAGCTTAGCTCAGCATTCTCAAAACTATCCAATTATGGCAAAGGGCGGGAAATTGGCAATATTTAAACCCTACAGGTGGGAATACACCTCTTAACTGGATGTAGCTCTCCACTGTAGGCAGTATGGCAGGTGTTGGAGAGGGCATGCGCTTCCAGGTGCAGCGCTAGGGCATACAGGAGTCCAAAGTCATGGTAGGACTCCTGGTAAAAAACATGACATGAGACTGCTGCAGGACCAGTACCAGGGCTTCCAATATAAAACAGAAGCCTGGAAAGTCTCCCCCGTGATCTCACCAGTGTCACTGGTATCCCTCGGACTGGTGAGCAGGTCTGGCACCACTATGCTGACTTGAAACAGAGGAAGAGAGTGCTCTTTGAATAGTGGGTCCAAGAAGCAAGAGACAGAGGTGTCCCAGCAGTGTGTAAGTATTCACAGCAATAATTGTTTACCAAAGTCCAGTCTGTGCATGTGATGGATAGGTATGCATAAATGTTTCTTGATTTTCATTAAAGCTGCAGCTGAGCGGGCTGTGAACCAGGAAGCCCATGCCAACAGGTTGCAAAGGCTGCATCGTGAGGCTCGTGAGTAACAATCCTGCTTGTAGTATTCATACCAAATAAATATAAAGGAGTAAAATGTCACCTGGAAGTTTACAAAATGTGTATGGTTTCCACTGAATAAACCAGACAATATGACAGTAAAAGTCCCATATAGGTCATATTTAAATAAAAGTGTAACTGCCTGGCAATAAAGTTCTAAATCCTGGTCTGGTTGTATTTACTCTGGTATTGTATGGCCTCACATGTTGCATTCACCAAGATCTGGTATGTGAATAGTACTGTTGTGTCAACTGTTACTCATACTGTGCTACATACAAAATATGTCTAGGAATGTCTGTATAAGAATGTTGTAATTACAAGGTCAGATTGTACAACCAAGAGAGACAGACAGAAAACACTGAAAGGAGAGACAGCACTTTCTAAATAGCTCACTCTGATGAAACACAAATTGTTGTATTTTTAGCACACACAGCCATGGTTCAAATCCCGGGAGTGGTAGTAAGCTGTATGCACAATCATACCTCTCAACTGTAAAGATTTCTGCAGAATGTCCAGATATTTGCCTCATATTTTTGGCCTGTTCCT